>NC_041695.1:782500-830000 GCF_900097015.1 Plasmodium sp. gorilla clade G2
GTTTGATTATTATTATTTTGTATGGAATACTTGTTATTTTTTTGCTTACAAAATATATTGTTGTATGTATTTTTTAAATTATTTTTTGTTTTATATATAAATTGTTGAATTTTTTTTTTTTTTTTTGTAGATGAATGAGAAAAATAGTATTGTAAGTTTGTATTTTTATAATTTCTAGAAATGTAATCTATAATACTTAAAAATATTTTATGAAAGAAGGGTATAAGATAATTATTAAGATAATATATTATTTTATTTATTATATGTTGAATAAGATCATCATCATCATTATTTTTATTATTATTATGATTATATATCAGTAGATTTGATAAAGATATAAAATTATTATAATTATCATTATGAATTCCTTTCATATTTTGTATATGTGCTATGATATATTTTTCCCAATTATTTATACAGTCTTTTATTTCTGTTATAATTTTTTTCTTGATTATATATTTTAGAAAATTATTTTGTATGTCTATAAATACATAAGTCGAAACATTTGTGTTCTCTTTATTAGATGGTAAATTTTCTATATTATTAGAACATATATCATTATTTATAAAATTGTTTATATTTTTTTTTGGCTTCCTTGAGAAAATATATATTTGATATATTTTAATATAAATCGAAAAAGGTTCATTAAAAACATTTATCGTCTGAATATAATATAATTCTTTAAAATTTGGATCTATATATTGATTTGATATATATGATGGGTTATTTTTGTGTCCTTGCATAATAATGGATTTGTTTTTTTTTTCTTCTTTACTTTTTTTTAAAAATAATTTATTTAATATAAATCGTAGTTTTTTTTTAATATTAACGTTATATCTGGTAGGATTATTCTCACACATATTGTTATATATATTATTGTTATATATATTATTGTTATTAATATTGTTGTCATGTTTTATTTCATAATTTATATTATCGTTTCTATATATATAGCAATTTTCATTTTTATAATTTCCCTGTTGTTCTATATTTTTATGAATATATATTGTTTCATCATTTGTTGTTTTACGTATTTTTTTTTTTATTTTTAAAAATTTATGCTTAAAAAAATTAATAATTGTACTTTTATATTTATTTTGATTAACCATATTGTGTTTATAATTTTTTTTTTTTTTCATATATTTATATAAATTTGTATTTATAGAATAATCATCCATATTGTATATATATGTTTTTTTTTTATGATAATAAAAATCTGGATAATCTTCTTTGAAACATTTACTTTTATGATTTTCTTTATATATTTCCTTTTTTATGTCATATTGTTTGTTGTCTTTTTGTTTTTTATTTTTTATGATAGGTGTTTCATTATAATGACATTGATGATATAGTTGTTTATTTATTTCTGTATATCCCTCAGGATATTTTTCATTTAATTTGTTATTATAATAATTTTTATTTTTTAAATGATGACTATCAATATGATTGTGAGTATGACTGTGACTGTGAGTATTTTTATATTTTATATTTTTATTATATAAAAAATAAGAAGACTCAAATATATCTATATCACATACACTAATTCCAAGATATAGAGAAAAATTTTGTTTATATTTTATAACCTTTTCATTTTTTGCTTTGATATATTCTTTTATATCATATATATTTTTATTATGATTTACATTGTAATTTAATATATTGATATTATTACAATTACTATCATTTTTTATAAATGTGTTATAAAAAGTATTAATATCTAAGTCTATAATAAAATTGGATATTTCGATTAAGTTATTTATATCATCATTATTTAAATTTAATATATTTTTAATATTATATAGAAACATTTTATTTTCATAATTTTTGTTTAGATGAATCGTATTATGATGAATAGTTTTATATCTTTTCTTTGTTGATTTATTTTTTGTATTATCATAGGTATTTTTAATATTATTATTATTTAAATTTTTAACATTGATATTTTCATGATTAGACGAATAATTATAATATGCATTATAATATTCATTATAATTACAATTATCAACTTGTGTGTAGTTTTTTTTTTTCTCTTTCTCTTTTTTTTTTTTTATCCTTTCAAATATAATACCTATTTTATGTCTAATAATTTTATGTATCTTATGATTTTCTTTTTTTTCCTTTTTACATGAATCGTTAATATAATATTTATTGGTTGAAAGATTTGTACTATCAGATATATTATCATAAGAATGTTTCTTTATTTTTCTTTCATCTTTTTTCTTTTCTTTTATATTTTCATCATGTATATTAATATTTAGTATATTATTATGACCACTTAGATATTCTTTCAATTGTATATATGATAGATCATTTATTTTTTTTTGTTCTTTCATTTTTTTTTTTTTAAATATATATCTACATGTTTTGTGTTTAAAAACTATAGGGGGTTATCTTTTTTTAGAGACTTAAAAAATTTTTTTTTTTTTTTTTATTTATGAAAAAAAAGTTAATCCCCAAGAAAACATAATAAAATATATATATATTATATATATATGTGTGAAAATAAAAAAATAAATAATTACGTGTTTTAAAATGCTACAGTGAGATGAGGTTAAAAAAAAAAAAAAAAATATATTTCTTCTTTTTTTTTTTTTTGGAATAATCAATGTATTATATCCTTATAAATATTATTTGTGATAAAAACGGAATAACTGTTATATTATGTGTAGTTAAATATTTTGAAAAGAAGAAAAAAAAAAAAAAAAAAGAAAAACCTATATATATGCAAATATATATATGTGTGTGTATATATATATATATTTATATATATATATGTTTTTGTTTTTGTTTTTGTTTGTGTTCATACACTGAATAATATAATATTCTTCCTTTTGTTTGAAAAGAATCTATTGTCTTAATTTTATATATATATGTTTATATATTCTTCTCAACTAATTTTTAAAACAATAATAATAAGAAAAGAAAAACACACACATAAATAAAAAAAATATATGTATATTAAATATGGTTTAAATTATTAGATCAGTTCTTTTATAGTTGATTGTATTTTATATTAATAATTTTTTCTATCGATCTTTTTATTGTAATATGTCTTTAAAAATATATATATATATATATATATATATATATATAATATATATATAATATATTAAAGGTGCACAAATAAATATGTACACATGTTATCGTCAAAATAATATATATATATCAGTGCACCATTTAAATAGAAAAAATAAATCGATAAAATATATATATATATATATATATAAAGGGTTATATATAAATATTTTTGAAATAAAATAGAATACTGTCTATAACGAAATATTAGATTTGTTCCCAGTTTAAATATAAATATGTAATTTTTTTTTTTATATATAATTTGTATAAATATTGTTACCATAGATAAAAATATATATATATATTTATATTTATATATATATATTTTTATTTATTTATATCTATTATGGAATGATGTATTATTTTTCAATGACCATTTTGTGTATATAAATGTAAATATATATAATGTATAATTTTTTTTTTTTTTTTTTTTTTTTTTTTTTTTTTCTAGATTTTCAATGAAATAAAATAAAATAAAAAATGACAGTACATGTATACTTTTTTTTTCTTTAATAATGTATATATTTATATATTTTTTTTGATATGTTGTCTAATGGTGTAGCTGCATAATTTTACAGTTCACTGGAACATATACATATTGAATGAAAGTACTCGCTTTAATTATTCATCTTATATGAATATACAATTTTTTTTTTTATGTTATATATAAACATATAAACATATAAACATATAAACATATAAACATATATATATATATATATATATATATAACATGTACGTGTGTTTAGCCCTTTATAGGGAACGTTGAATATTTATCTTTTATATAATAGTTCTCTCTCCCTATATATATACAATATAATATTATCTTATTATTGAAAAGATAGATTTTGTTTTATTTTTAATAATTTCCTTTATTTGTTTTATTTATTTTTATTTATTAATTTTAATTATGGGTTTTAGTTATTCATCTAAGGAAGAAAACGCTAAATATTTCCATCGAGGATATATCTTAGAACCCAATATAAGACAGAGTGATGGTTTGGATTTCTATAATTGTATTTTCCTTAAAAAAAGAGAAAAACGATTAATCAGAAAAGTGAAGAATGTCATGTTGAAAGGATGGACATTTACTGATTTGATAAAAATAAGATCATTGAATTATGAATGTGTAAATAATAATTTAAATTATTTATTAAGAATTTATAATATTTTTCAAGACCAAAATTTTGCTTATGTTGTTACAGAGAATTGCTCGTAATAATAAGAATATGATATAAAAATATAAAAATATAAAAATATATATATATATATATATATATATATATATATACATATATACATATATACATACATATATATATATTTAATTGTGTATTTCCTTTTTGTAGGGGTGGATTTCTGTTTGATGTTTTAAAAAACAATGACACCATTATCAGTGAAAAAATATTAGCTACCTGGTTCTATCAAATTATAACTGCTCTTTTGTTTATGGAAGAACATGATATATATCATGGAAATGTAAATGGATATTGTATATTGTTTAAAGATGTGGATAGAAAAGAAATACGTGTGAGTTTATTAAGTAAAAATAATTATTATGATAATTTTGATGAGGATGGAAATTTGTATGGTTTATTTTATATTAGATCACCACAAGAAATAAGAAAATTATATTATGATAAAAATAATACATGGTATATAGGTATTCTGTTACATTTCTTTTTGTTTGGAACATATCCTTTTATAAATAAAAATGTTTTATTGAGTTATTACAATATTGTTAATAAAGATATTTCTTTTAATACACATCAAGTTCAAAATAGAAACTTTAGTCCTTTCATGTTGGATTTTTTAGAAAAATCCCTCGAAAAAAACTATACGAAAAGACCCACCTTGAAGGATTTACTAAAACATCCGTGGATAACTGGTATATGGGGGGGGGGAAATAAAATAAAAATAAAAAAAAATAAATATAAGAATAAAGATGAGAATGACGGCACATATATATATTATATATATATATTTTTTTTTTTTTTTTTTTTTTTTTTTTTTTAGGAAGAGAAAAACACCCAAATATCGATATAGTCGACGAGAAAACAAGAATGTAATGACATTTTATAAAATAGATATAAAAATATTACAAATATGATATGATTTATACATGTTGTTTATATTTATATTTACTTGATACAAAATCTTTTAAACTATTGATACATATATATATATATATATATATATATATATATATATTTATTATTTTTTTTTTTTTTTTTATAGGATTGCGCAACGAGCTATAATATGCGCGGAAAATATTATTCTTAACTTAGAGGAAGAAAATGAGTGATTTAAAAAAAAACGAAATTTTTTTTTAAAATTTGGATATTATAAAATATGTTTAATCTTTTTGTTATCTGATTGGATATGTGAATGTATTTATTTTTAAAATAAATAATTTTTTTTTTTTTTTTATTTGAATATAATAAGGTTTAAATAGAAATAAACATAACAAATTAGGATATGCACATATGAATAAATATATATATATATATTATATATATGTATGTTTTAATTTTTTTTTTTTTTTTTTTTTTTTTGGAAAAATAAAACTTTTTATTTATTTTTAAATGTAAAAAAAAAAGGAAAAAACAAAATGATGAAAAATAAAAATATTGAAATGAAAAAATGAAAAATATAGACCTAAAATATGTAAATAAATATATAATATATATATATATATATATATATTTTATTTTTATTTTTTTTTTTTGTCGTCATAGTCGTAAAACCACAATATAATGTTGAGCAATATGGTTTCATCATATGAATAATTATTTATAGAATGATTTGTATTTTCAAATAGAAAGAGTTTACATTTTTTTTTAAGAGCTCTAAGTTTATTATATAAAGCAATACTATTATGGTAAGATACTCGTTTATCATCTTTTGAGCATATAATTAAAATAGGAGTAGATATATTATGAGCATAATTAATTGGAGAGATATCATATAATTTTGAATAATCTTCTTTAGTTAAATTATAATCATATTCTGAGAATTTATTTGTAGTTATATTTAGAAAAAAATCAGGAACATCACTTGCATATGTAGATAGAATCCATTCATATACTCCATTAATAATACAAGCACTTTTAAATATTGAATTATATTTTGATACTAATGAGCATGCTGCAAAAGCTCCATATGAACCACCATATAAATAAATATTTTCATAATCTCCAAAATAATTAATAAAATTTTTAAAAATATTCATAATATCATCAATTTCTATAGAATTTATTTGACCACTTAATATATTAAGTTTATCTGAAAATGTTAAAGAACCTATATAATTGACACATAGAACATCAAATCCTGAAGCTGCAAAATATATAAAAATATTTTTATATTCATTTAAAGTTATACTATAAGGACCTCCATGTATATATAAGATAAGATTTCTTAATTTTTTTTTATTAAATAAATTAAAATTATATAAACTAAAATTTTTCTCTTGAATGTCATATAAAAAGTCATTTTCATTTTCGTATAATAAATTAAAATGTGCTTCTTTTCTTCTTATATATGGATGTTTATCTAGAAATAAAGATGTTTCCATTTCATTTAGGAGCATAAATAATTTTTTAGAATTATCATTAAAGGATAAATATAAAATGCTACTATTATTATCTTTACAATTATGACTTGTAGTTTTTTTCATCAAATGGTTGGTATCAAAAATGTTATTGTTACCACTGTTATTATTATTGATATCATCAATACTATTACAATTACTATTACTATTACAATTACTATTACTATTACTACTACTATTTATTTGACGATTTGTATAATTTTTATGATGATTTATTTGATCATTTGCATAATTTTTATGATGATTTATTTGATCATTTGCATCTTGCAAACTTTCATATTTTTGGAAATCCAGATTATAACTTTTAAGATTGATTAGATATATATAATCTGCATGTATATTTTTTTCATTAAAAATACAATATGCTAGTACATCATTTAATAACATATTTCTTATACTTATTAAGATATTGTCATTTTTCATTGTTAATATTTCTATACTAGTATTAAAATCATTTTCATTATATATATTACTTATTAATACTCTATAAATTTTTTTTGTAAACATATGAACTGCTACAACTATTTTACTACAATATAAAATAGTATTCAAAAAAATATATGGATAGCAACATCCTTTTATTTCATTAGTATATAATCCTCTGAAAAATGAAGTATAATTTCCTTCTTTAATAATTACTTCTGTTTCAACTTTGATATAATTACTAACATCATCTTTATGTTCATTCGTATGATGAGTCGAATGATTTTCTTCTTTTAATTTATTCATATAAATATTATTATTATTATTATTATTTATATCATCTTCATCACCATATGTATATATTTTGTGTGTATCAGAATATGTGTCATAACAAGTATCTGTATCATATTGTTTATTTGTTTGATAAGAACATTCACATTTATCATTATTTTCTTCATTTATATTTTCTTTTTGAAACTTTTTTAAATATCCGTTAATATATTTTATAGTTTCATCATTGTTCACTATACAATTTTCATCATAGCTATATTTTGTATTTTCATAATTATTAGTAAGGCTGTTACTTTTTTCTTTCCTTTGGTTTTCCTTATAAGTAGTTGAAATGTTTTTATAGACAAGTGGATTGTCATTTTTTTTTTCTTCCTCTACCTTATCTGGATATAAATCACTACAAATATTATTATTATTATTATTACAATTACTATTAATATTTGTATTTATATTTGTATTTATATTTGTCTTGTCTTTAATTTTTATCTGTTGATTGTCTTGTAAAAAGCTTGCTGCTTTTTCTTCTTGTTTGACTAGTTTTATTAATACTAAATTATATTCCGTTATATGCTGTTTGCATTCTTCATTCTTAGAATATACAACTAAGCATGCAACATATACTACACCTTCATGTTTTATAATATATGGAGATGCTGTGTGTTTAAAATTTTTGGATGAAATTTTTGTATAGGCACACCTGACATAACCCTTACTATTATTATTATTATTATTATTGTTGGATATATTATTATTATTATTGTTTTTGGATATATTATTATTATTATTGTTGATATGATTTTTATTTGTTGATTTAAATTTATTTCTGTCGTCAGTTATATGCAAATCAGCATCGTTCAAGGTACATAAATATAAATCATTAGGTCTTATATTAAAAGCATAGATTCCTAATCTATATGGTGTGGTTCTATAAGATAAACATACAAAAGAATTATCGTCAATAAATTGTGGAGAATAATAACAACTAGTTACATCTTTTATGGTTATAGATTTTATAGTATTATCTAATAAATTATATAGATATAAATAAAAAGAATTACAATTATATTGTTCTCCAAATGTTTCTACATAGATTCCATTATTTAATTTATTCCATACATCTAAATCTTTTTCATGTAAGCTATTTTTTTCTTTTTTTAATCTTTGATCATTATTTTCAGCACTATATATTAATAAAGTATTACTAGTATTAAACGAACAAAAGGATTCATATATAAAAAATTTTTTATGTAAATCATTTATTAGAATACTATTCATACATGTAAAAAAGAAATTACCATTATCACTTACATTTTTAAATAATTCAATTCTTAATTTCTTTTCATTTGTATTAAATAAACAACCTATATTACCATCATTAGAAAAATATATCTTTGTTTCTCCTCTATCAAAAAAACAATTACATATATCCATATCTTCTTGGACATAAGACATTTTATATATTTTCTCTTTATTACATAGTTGATAATGAAGAATGCATAATTGATACATATCTATGTCATGAATATGTATTCTTCTCTTTATTTTTTTTACAAACATACATTTATCGATTTTATTTAATCCGCTATAGCATATGTTGTAAATATCTTCCAGCTCTTTCATAAACGGAGGTACTTTTCTTATGGTATTGTTATATCCAACCATTATATAAATATAAATATAAATATAAATATAAATATATGTATATGTATATATATATATATATATATATATATATATATATATATGAAGAAAAAATATAAATAGCTGTTTCTATAAAATATATGATGGAAAATAATAACAATTTGTTGGAAATTAATATAAACGTTACAAATTATAAATAACAAATAATCCAAGAAGCAAACAAAATTTTATAATCAAACGTAAGTTATTATGAACATATAAAAGCAGGAAACAAACACGAAAAATATAATTAAAATGTAAACAAATATAAATATATAAATATATACATATATATTTTTACCAAATGGATGAAATTATTTTATAAAATATTGAATGAATAAAAAAAAAAAATAAAAAATAAAATAAAATAAATAAATAAATAAATAAATAAATAAATAATTTATTATAAATACACTTTGAAATTCCAAAATGATTTATTTTAAATAAATGACTAGAAGAGCTCTAATATATACCCAAATATATTACAATATATATTATATATATATATATTAATATTTTTTTTATGTTTCATAATATACCTTTTTTTGGCTACATATTCAAAGTTCACATATATATATATATATATATATATATATATATATATATTTGATTATTTATTTATATTTTTATACTTTCTAGTACTGTACTTTTTTATATTAGTCATTTGTTTAAAATTATATGTACTTATATATTATATATATATATATATATATTTTTATATATATATATATATTTTTTTTTTTTTTTTTTTTATATATGTACTTATATTTTTTTTTTCCTTTTTTTATTGTAATGGTGACCATCATATAAAACCAAAAAAAATAATCTAAAAAGAAAGTAAGAAAACAAATAAAATAAAATGAACGATTCTGATGAAGAGAAATATTTTCAAGAAGATGATAATGAAGAAGAGAAACTAAATAATAATGCTAAGAATGAGGATAACCCAAATGAGGAACATATGGATACACTAGAAGAATTTATGTTAGAAATAAATAAAGTTATAGAAGAAGAAAAAAAAAAAGAAGAAGAAGATTTAGAAGCACATGAATATAATAATTTTTATAATAATAATAATTTAATTAATAAAAGAAATAAGGATGTTAAAAATTTCAAAGATAATATTTTAATTGATACAAGTAAAAATGATAATACTAAATATAGATTATATGATAATAGTCTTGATGATAATGATGTTACTGCTGATATATATGAGTATCTAGAGAAACAAAAAGAAATATGTGATATGGAACTTAAAAGGAAAAGAAAAAAAAGTGGAGAATTAGAATATAATGATATAGAAAATATATATATTGATAATGACAAAACATTGGATGATAGAAAAATAAAAAAAAGAAAAGATAAATATAATGAATATGATATAGATGATGAAAAGGAATTATCACAACACAGATGTAAATATGATTATTATGATGATAATAATAATAATAATAATAATAATGATGATGATATTATTTTAGATGATATAAATTATAATAATATTCATATTGAAGAATTTGAAAAGAATATATTTGTGATTGATGAAAATGTTAGTAGTTTCACATTAGAAGAAAGTGTAGAATATAAAAAGAAAAATAATATTATAAGTATGGGTTTTAATATTCCTAAACCTTTATATTCATTATTACAAATAAAAAATTTAATAGATCATAATGTATTACAAAAAATATATGATACATATATAAATACTTTACTACCAATTCAAAGTATGGTCATTCCTATTTTTTTAAGTGGTAGAGATCATATAGTAACTAGTAATGCTTCTACAGGTAAAACTTTATCTTATATCATATCTTTGATTATACATTTAATGCATTATAAAAAGAGAAGAAAAAATAATATATATGATATAAATAAAAAGGAAAAAAAGGATTGTCATAATAAAAAAAATAATAATAATTATTCTAGTTCATCTACTCATGCTTTAATTATAACTCCTACAAGAGAATTGTGTATACAAATATATAATGATATAAATAAAATATGTTCTAATAAATTAAAAACATGTGTTCTATGTAGTGGAATGGATTATAAAAAGATATATGATGATATAAAAAAAGAAACTGATATAATAATTTGTTGTGTAAAAACATTAATAAGTTTTATTAATAAAAAATATTTATCACTTGTAGATGTTAAATATATTATTATAGACGAGTTTGATATACTATTTTCTAAACAATATGTACATATGGTTACATCTGTTTTAAAAAATATTAGAACCGATTCTATTAAAGGCATGTTCTCATCTATTGTATCAGAACCTATGTATGAATTAATAAAACCATATTTAAATAAAAAATATATTACTTTAAAAATTGAAAATAAATATTCTCCTATCAATCAAAAATTTTATATTCTTCAAGAGAGTTCTAAATATAATTATTTAATAAATAATATAAAAAAATTTCATAGTAGAGGACAAGGATTTATTTTTTGTAATAGTAAAAAGAATGTTATGTTATTATATGAAAAATTAAAAAAAGAAATATCTTTAAATTATATTTCTTTTGATTTTATTTATGGAGATTTACTTCAAACTGAAAGAATATATAAATATGAAAAATTAAAAAATAAACAAACAAATATTTTGATAACTACAGATTTGATGTCAATAGGAATAGATCTTATTAATTTAAATTTTGTAATTAATTATGATTGTCCTACTGATATATTTATATATATCCATAGGACAGGTCGATGTTGTAGCATAGACAATGAGGGTACGTTTTTTTTTTTGGAAATAATATATATATATATATATATATGTATGTGAAAAAATATATAATATGAATATATCAAACTGTATGTAATAATAATATAGTGAATTTATATATATTTATATGTATATGTATATGTATTTATTTATTTATTTATTTTTTTTTTTAGGTGAAGCTATTACGTTTATCCTACCATCTGAAAAAAAAATGGCTTTCCTCATTTATGATCACTTAAAAAATAAGAAGCAAAAAATCGATGAAGAATTAGAAAATTTTATTTTACAAAATAATTTAAACAATGATATACAGATGAAAAGTTATAAAAGAAAAATGAATAATTCAATTTTAAACATGCCCTTAAAAAATATACTCAACACTTCTAGTGTAGATGCTAATAATATCAATAAGGAAAATAATTTATTTGTAAAAAAGGAGAATTCGACAAAAAAATTGAACATGATATCTCCAGACGATGTCTTATCATCATCAGAAGAGGATGAGTGAAATGAAATGAAAACATTACAAATATATAATATATATATATATATATATATTTATTTATTTATATATTATTTTTTGATCATCATGTAGATATATAAAGTATATTATTTTTTTATGTACACAAAAAAAAAAAATTTTAAAACATTAAAAAATCTTTACAAAATAAAAATATCTTTTCGACAATCCTTTTTTTTTTTATATTTATGTGTGTAAATATTTTTTTTTTTTTTTTTTTTTTTTTTTGTTTTTATAAATATAAAATTTATTATAACAAAATAAATATACATATATATGAATACATAAACATGTTTAATATTTATAAATATCTATAAAGTTATTGACTAAAAATTATAAAAATTTATTATATGATTAATATAAAATTTTATTATATAGACACATAAAAAAAAAAATAAAATAATATAATATAAAATAATAATTTATTTATGGTATATTATCAGTATATTCTTTATGAAGATTATTTAACAATGCATTGACCTTTGTCATTTTTTTTGCTGCTTTTTCTTTTTGTTTTTTATTTTCTTCTAATAAGATATACATTTCCATATCTCTTTTTTTAATCTTCTTATTAGTTTCCTCTAGCATTTTATTTAATTTGACGATTTCATTTTTATTGGTCTAAATTAAAAAAAAAAAAAAAAAAAAAAAAAAAAAAAAAAAAAATATATATATATGTAATATATATATATATATATATATATTTATTTATATATTATTTTTATTTACCGTATTATCTTGACGTAACTCTTTACATTTTTTTTGTATTGTGCTGATTTCCTTGTCTTTCTCCTCGACAAGTGTTTTAATTTTATTCTCATATTCGTTGCTATAAAAAAAAAATATATATATATATATATATATAATATATATATGTATAGATTTATTTAATCATGTAAGTGCATAAATATTTGTAATACCAGAAGGATTCTTTTATATTTTCAATTTCCTTGTGAGTATATTCAATTACTTCATCTTTGACTTTTAACTTATTTTTTAAATCCTTAATCTGAAAAAAAAAATATATGAGAGAAGTAATTATGTGCAATAGAAAATGAAATATGTTATAATAAAACATATATATATTATATACACATGTATATTTTTTTTTTTTACCTCTTCTTCATATTGCTTATATTTTGCATGGGAAAATTCATATTTAGTCATATAAGAATCTAATTCCTTTTCATATTTTGTTACTAGATTTTTTTTTTCTGTTTTATAATCTTCTAATAATTTTTTATATTCTCTTTCTTTTTGTTTAATTTCGATTGTCTTTTTTTTTACTTCATCATCTTTAGAGTTCAGTTCAGTCTTCAATTTCTAAAAAAAAAAAAAAATATACATATATAAATATAAATATATATATATATATATATATAAATATATGCATATTTTTATATTTATATTTATTTATTATTTTTTTTTTTTTTTACCTCTACACTTAAATTTACATCTTCAGTTATTTTATTTTTGATCTTTATGGTTGTGTTTAGTTCATCGTTTTCTTTATTTATAGATGAAATTTTATGATTAGCATCTGAAATTTGTTCATTCATATTATTTATAATATTTTGTTTTTGATCTATTTGAGATTTGAGTATATCAATTTCTACTTGTAATTTTTTTTGTTCATTTAATAGATTATTATGAACAGTGAGAGTAACATAATTTTCTTGTACTTCTTTTTTGATATATTCAAAAGCATTATTTTTTAATTGTTGATTATCATTTTTTAATTTGATATATGCTTGTTTAATATTTTTTAATCCTTTAATAAATTTTTCTTTTTCTTCTGAATAATTTTTGGTTTCTTTAATTAAGAGATCATTTACATTTTTAAGATTTTTAGAATTTGTTTTAATATCTTCATTTACATTTTTTAATTGTTTTATTTGTTTGTGTAAGTTTTCATTTTGATCTTTTAATTGATTATAAGATTGTT
Organism: Plasmodium sp. gorilla clade G2; assembly: GCF_900097015.1. Taxonomy (NCBI): domain Eukaryota; phylum Apicomplexa; class Aconoidasida; order Haemosporida; family Plasmodiidae; genus Plasmodium; species Plasmodium adleri (nom. inval.). The sequence goes on from NC_041695.1 coordinate 796,785, forward strand.
TGAATGCATGTTCTAAGGATTGAACTTTTTGTGTAAAACTTTTTTTTTCTCTTTCTATAATTTGTTGATTTTCTTTTTTTATATTATTTAATGTGTTTTCATAATTGATTTGATTTTCTTTTAATTTGTTATTAAGTTTTTTATTTTTATTTTTTATTTTATCACATTCATGAATAATATTATTTTTTTCTTTAGTAATCGTATCTATAGCTAGCTTTTCTTTTTCATATAATACATTTGTATCTTCTAAATGTTGTTGTAAAATTTTATATTCTTCTTTTATATTATTAATTTCATTTTTTGTTGTTAAGAGTATATTTTCTTTATCTTTTTCTAGTTCTTCAATTTTTATTTCATTTATATTTTTATTAATTTCATAAGTAGACAATTCTTTAGATTTTTCTTCTAATATATTTGATATTTTTTCATTTTCATTTTTTTCTTTTATATAGGATTCTTCCAAATTATTTTTTTCTATTTGTAATTGAGAAATATGTTTATCTAGATTATGTATTTGTTCTTTCATTTGTGTTATTTCGTTTATTTGTTTTTCTTTTATTTCTTTATATGATTGAAGTTCTTCTACTATTTTAATATTTTCATTATTAATTTTATTATAATTATCTTCTATTTTTTCTTTTTCATTTAATATATTTTTTATATCGTTTGATAATTTTTCATTTTCAATGAATAAAGTTTTATTTGTTTCAATTAATTTAATATTCTCTGTACTAATTTCTTTTTCATTTTTTAATAACATTTCAATTTTGTTATGTAAATTATTATTTTCTTTATTTAAAATATCGAATTGATTTGATAATTTACTATTTTTTTCTTTTTCTATATCATTTGTTTTTTTTAGTTCTGTTTCTTTTTCTATATGTATATTTATTTTATATTGTAATTTTTGTATTTCATTATCAAATTTATTAATTTTATCTGTTCCTATTTTTAAATTATTTTCTAACATTAGTATTTGTCTATCTTTTTGAGATATGATATCTTCTTGTGTTTTCAGTTTTTTTTTTATATCATCAATTTTGACTATATTGTCTTTTAATATATCATCTACATCTTTTTTATATTGTTTCAAAATATTGTCATTATATAATATCGTTTTTTCCTTTTCTTTTATTAATTCTTTTAACATATATATTTCTGAATCTTTCTTTTTTAAAAATATTACATATTCATTCATTTTATTTTCAAATTGTATTTTGCTTATTGAGAATTGTTCATTAATATATTTTGTTATATCTTCCATTTTAGCTAGCTTCTTTTCTTTATTTATACAGTTTTCTTTAAGCTTGTTGAAATCTATAATTATATTGTCAAGTTTTTTTTCATATTCATTAATTAGAGATATCTTTTTCTTTTTGTATTTCTCTTTATTTTTACAAAAGATCATTTCTTTTTTCTTCTGTATCAATATTTGTTTTTCTAAATATTTCACTTGTTTATTTAGAGCATTATTTTTTTTTTCTAGCAATAAAATATCTTCAGGCTTATAATAATAATTATTCTTTTCATTATTTTTTTTATTATTCTTTTTATTATTATTTGTCTGTTTATCACTTGTAAATTTATCTAATACATTATAATTATTATTTGTATAATTTGAATATTGAATGTCTGTTTGGTTGTATGTATGGTCATCACTGTTGATATATTCAACGATCATATTGTTATTATTATTATCAATATAATCATCGTCATTTTTTTTATTATTATTATATTTATTATTGTTATTTTTAATTTTTCTTTCTTTGCTTTCATTTTGTTTCATTTTTATGTAATCCCTTTTTTCTTTCTTCTTTTTTTCATTGTACATATTTTGATTACTCCTTTGATCATCAACATCAACATCAACATCAATATCTACGTCTGCATCAATATCTACGTCTGCATCAATATCTACGTCTGCATCAATATCTACTTCTGCATCAATATCTACGTCTGCATCCATATCAATACTTAATTCTTTATCATAATCTACATCATTTATCTTTCCTTCTTCATCTGTAATATCATTGCTTTCTTCTAAATTTATGTCTTCATTTTCATCATCATAATTGTCGCTATCGCTCTCATTTTCATGAAGCATACTTTTCAAATTATTTAATTTATTTAGATACGAATCAAATTCAAAGTCTTCTTCTTTCTGTAAGTTTATATTTTTAATGTCATTCTTTATATCATTAGATATGTCTTTATTATTCTCCTGAAAAATATATTTAGTGGTGTCAATTATATTATAGTTCTCTAAATTGACATTCATGATATTTGATTTTGCACACACATCATAATTATTACAATTATTATATATATTGTTATTACTATATATATTATTATTATTATTATTATTATATGTATTAATATATCCATTTTCTTTTTCCAATACAGTTTCTTTATTATCATATATCATATTTGTCTCATCATTTTTATTAACATTATTCAAATTGTTCATATTTTCTTTTAATAATTTTTTTTTCCTGACTTGTTCAGAATTTTTAGACGAATTATTGGAACATATGGCTAGTTCCTCTTTTATCTTACTAAAATGACCTATTTCTTTATTTTGTTCTTCACTATAAATATTGGATTGTTTGATATGTTCTTGATTAATATCATAAGTATTTTTTGTTTGTTTATAAATGTTTATATGATCATTTGTATTATCATTTGTATTATCATTTATATTATCATTTGTATTATCATTTATATTATCATTTGTATTATCATTTGTATTATCATTTGTATTATCATTTGTATTATCATTTGTATTATCATTTGTATTATCATTTGTATTATCATTTGTATGATATTTTATTTTATCATTGATTATATTTACTTCCTTATTTTTTACACAATTTATATTATTTTTACAAATTATTAATTCTTTTTCAGAATTATATTTATGATTATTATCATTTGTTGAAGAATATATATGTGTATTTATAGTATCATTTTTTTTGTTGTCTACTTGTTGATATGTACAGTTATCATAATTTACTATTTCATTAAAAATAATTTTTTTTTCTTCTTGTGATGTTTCATAATGAATTTGATTTTTCTCCTTCTGTTGACATACATCATTTTTATTATTGTCTGTATAATAATTTAGTTCACTTAACATATTATTATTATTATTATCATCCATTTTGTGATTAAGATTGAGGGCAAACTTTTCATATTTATCTTTTATTTTTTGTAAATCGATATTTTCTTTATCTTCCTTAGAGAGAACATTATCATATGTATATTCGTTTTTTAGAAAAGGTATATTTTGATCATGATAAATATTATTCATATCGTTTGTATTATCTTTATCATCTTCATTCATATTATTATTTGATGTTTTATAAACATCAGGATGATTATCAAAGGATTCATAATTCTCATCATTGTCTAAATTATCTGTATCATGAAATTTATAATTTCTTAAATTATTTAATACATTTAATATATTCTTAATTTCTTTATCATCATCACTATTGTTATCACTATTGTTATCACTATTGTTGTGACTATTATTATGACTATTATTATGACTATTAATATGACTATTATTATAACTATTATTATAACTATTATTATAACTATTATTATAACTATTATAATCACTATTATAATCATTATTATTTTCCTTATTATTTTCATTATTATTTTCCTTATTATTTTCCTTATTATGGTGGTCCTCATCATTGTCTATTATATATCCATCTTCATCATTTGAATTTAATTGATATCCAATTTCCAAATTTTGGTTTGATAAACTCTGGAGAGTATTTTTTTTTTCTTCGTCAGGAGAAATTAAACTATGTATTTCATCTTCACATACATAATTAATATCACTTAAATCATTTGAATGATATAAATATTTCTCTTTATCTAACGGACAGGATGTTGATAATCCTGAAAAGATAGTTTGTTCGATATCCTTTTCGATATTTTGTATTAAATTAGTTTCTTCATGATCTTGTATTTCTAACATTACATTTTGATAATTTGTATTTATAATATCTTGTCTACCATTTTTTTCTATTATTTCTTGTGTTTGTAATAGTGATTTTTCATTTATCATATGAATATCCTCTTGATATAATTTTTTTTGCGCATTATTATTAGGAGATACACATACGTCGTCACTATTCATATGGAGTATACATTTATGTGATTGATCTTGATAAATATTATTGTTATCATGGTTTATTAAATTTACTATTTCATTTTTATAATTATGTGATATAAATTTTTTTTTTTTTTTTTTTTTTTTTTTTTTTTTATTATTATCACAAATATCAATGGACTTATTATATAAATAAAGTTGATTTGAATTACTTACACACAATGTTATATTATCATTGCATATTCGTGGGAAATTATTTACATTTTTTTGATCGTTTTTCAATGTCTTTAATTTCTTAATATCTGATATATTTTCAACGTTATGAAATCCCATGTTATTACTTTATATCATCTTTCTTAAAATAAAAATATTAAAACGAATCAGTGCATACACACATAAAAATATATATATATATATATTGAAAAAATAAACAAGCGCTTTATTTAATTTATTTCCTTTTTTTAATATATGAAAATATAAATAAATCAACATATATATAACAATATAATAATAAAATATATAAATTGTGTTAACAGAAAAATTTATATATTTCTTTTGGATTATGGAAAATAAGGCAATAAAAAGAAAAAGAGAAAAAAAAGAAAAAGAAAAAATAAGAAAAGAAAAGAAAAAAAAAAAAAAAAAATTGACCTTTCACTAGAAATTGTTTTGGAACTACTATTATATGATATAATAAATATGAACATAAAAATGAAATATATAAAATATATATTGATAATATATATATTACTAGAACATAATATAAATATAATATATATTATTTATTTGTTTTTATAATTTTTATGTTTATCAATTTATAAATTTTTTTTTTTTTTTGGTTCTTCATAAAAAAGAAGATAAAATAATATTATATTATAATATATATTTATATGTGAATATTTCAATCTTTGTTTAAAAAAAAATAAATGTAGTGATAAATAAATTAAAATATATATATTATATATGTGAGACAATTATTATGTATATTTTAAAATTATATAATATTATTATTTGCCATATAACCAATAAAAGAAAAATGATTTTATTTTTTATTTTTTATGTGTTGATATATTTATATTAGAAAATATAATTTGTGATTCTCGGTTCTCCACATATACATTAGAAGCAAATTTTAAAAAGAACGATAACTTTTTTATATACTCGAAAAAAAAAAAAAATAAAATAAAAATAATAATAAATAATAAATAAAATATAATATAATATAATAAAATAAAAAGGTTCCATAAGATAATAAAAATGAATAAATTTTTTTTTACACCAATATTTTTATATATGTTATAATATTTATAGATTCTTTAAATAATATTTATAAGACTTAAAATTTGATTTGGAGTGAAAGAAAAATAATAAAAGATCAAAGGTTTTTTGTATGTTTATTGATATAGGACAGTTTTTTTTTTTTATTAATATATATATATATATATCATTTTTAATTTTTAAAAAAGAATAAGAAAGTTATTTTTCATATATATATTTTTACATGTGTTCCTAAATAAGATGGTTACAAATATTATTAAGATAACAAACAATATAAAAAAAGATAACATTTTAACTACATAAAAATATATTTATATATAAATATAACATATTATATATAATATATTTTTATTTATTTATATATAATTCTAAACACTTAAGTTATATAAATGTCAGTTCCATTTTTTTGGTATCAATCTGAAATTAACCAATTTAAAAAATACATTATTTTTTTTAAAATATAAGAAATATTTGTAAAAATAAAAAAATTAATAAAATGGAATAAGAAAATGTAAATATATAAAAAATATATATTTATATAAAAAATTATATATGTAATTTTTTTTTTATATTTTATAATAATATATATATAATATAAATAATATTATATATATATATATATATATATATATATATTATTATATATATATAATAATGTTATATGTAAATATCTCATATATATATATATATATATATATGGAATAATAATATATGAATATAAACTATCTGCATAATTCATGTTTTTATATTTTTAATTCGTATTAATAATAATATATATATATATATATAAATATATTTTTATATATTTATATTTTTATATGTTTATTTATTTATATGTATATTTTTCATTCATGAAGGAATGAATTCAGAAAGTTTATAAAATTTATATACATTTTTATAACAGGTTATTTATATATATATATTATTATATAATATATTTTATTTAGATTACATTTTCTTTATTTTTTTTTTGTAAAAATAAATATATATTTATTTATTTTTTTAATTATATCTTAATAATAAGATATGGATATTATAATAAAAATATATTATATATATATATTATTATATATTACTGTAAAAGAAAAAAATAGAATCCAGTTATATATATAATTTTAAAGAAAATATAAAATGTATAAAGAAAATTATATATATATAATATATAATTTATATATATATATTTATATTTTTTATTTTTTTATATTTATTTATTATATATAAAATAAAAAAGTACGTATTTGTAATTATATTAATACAGATCATATGGACATTTTTTTATAGAAAGAAATAAAAAAAAAAAAATGAAAATATATATAACATATATATATATTTTATTTGTTAATTTAATTTTTTTTTGTGTAAATAAATATATATATATATAAATATATATATATATAATATTTATTTATATATATAATATATATATATTTTTTATGTCCATTTTTATAAATATGTAATATAATATGGGAACTTTTTTTTTTTTTTTTTTTTTTTTTATAGACAGAAATATTAAATAAAATTATATATATATTTATTTATTTATATATTTATATTTATATGTGTGCTTTATTATTAATGTTGAGTTATTTAAAAAATAAAAATGGATCCCGATAATAATATGAATGAAAAGGGGATAATAAATAAAAAACAGAAAATAAATAATATTGAAGATAATTTGATTAGTTTAAACGAAAAAAATGTTATGAATAATATTGATGATGATGAAAATAAATATCATAGAAAGAAAAAAATAAAGCAAGATGAAAGAAGTAATAGAAATGATAGTTATAATAAGAAAAAAGATGTAAATTTAAAAAATAATATATCAGAAAAGTGTGGAACTGAACTTTATGAATATTATAATAATTATCGTCGTGATTATAATAATAATAATTGTTCATATAGTCACTCTGATAATACATATAATGAGAAATATAATTTGTTATATAAAGAAAAAAAAAGAAGAGTAAATAAGAATAATAAGAATCTAAGTGATACATACAAAGTATTAATAAATATTTGTATCAATGAAATAAAAAAAAATAATGATCATGAAGGAATAAATGAAGTTTATGAGGCGTTAAAAAAAAATAATCTCTTAACATGCAACAATAATGATAATATTAATATTAATAGTGATAATATTAATGGTGATAATATAAATAGTATTGGTGTGAATCATTACTATAATAAAAAGGAAATATTTGAAAAGAATAAAAAAAGTAATATATATAATAATAATAATAATAATAATTATTGTTATTATAATGATTTAATGATGGTAGGTATGAAGAGAAAAAAAGAATTACTTTATAGTGATGACGAATTTGAAGAGTGTAAAAAAAAAAAGATGTGTAGAAAAAATAATATTGAATCTGATATGTTTGATATTTTTAAGAATGTGATAAATGTATTAACATGTAAATATCCTGAACATAATATAAAAGAATTTTTTTTTAATAGTCATAATAAATTAAAAGAAGAATATGAGAATAATAAGAATAGATCAATACAATTATCAAGTTATAATAATAATAGATATAATAATGTATATAATAGAATAAGGAATAAGATATTTTATTCAAGAAATGATATTAAGAAAAAAAGTTTTATACATATGAAATATAAATATGATGTATTTAATTATTGTTTAAAAAATATAAAAAGAAATATAACAATATTATCACATTATTTACCACATAAAAAAGAATATGATTATATAACTAAAATAATGTTTGATGAATATTGCGATAATATAATAACATCTGGAATAGATGGATTTATAAAAGTATATCATTTAATAACAGGTAATTTAATAATGTGTATACATGCGCATAATAATTTAATAACAGATTTTGATATACATCAATCAAATAGATATATGATATCATGTGATGAAAAGGGAATAGTCAAATTTTGGTTTCTAGATAAATATAAATATAAATTATTATTTACATATAGAAGAACATTTTATATGAAAAACGTAAAGTTTTTTTACAACATTGCAAATAAGAATGGTAGATCATCACATCGTTGTGTGAATAAGAATTATGGTCCATTCAATAATAATAATAATATTAATATTAATAATAATAATATTTACAATAATAATATTAATAATAATAATAATATGTGTGATTATTATTGTCACAACTTTAATGGTAGTAGTAGTAACTCTTCTTGTCTTTCTTATAAAACATATGCTCTATGCTCAACAAATACATATTTTTTTATTATAAAATTTGATGACTTAAATAATGACTATCAAATTATAAGATCTATTAATACATTTAATATGAATAACGTAAAGTTTTTTCCTTATCTTCAATTCTCTTATTCATTAAATTATAATATATCTCCTTATACTTATAACAAGTTGATAATATCTAAGAATCCTATAAAAGAATTAAAAAACAGTTATTTAATATTTATCAATACACAAAAAGATATAAATGACAAATATAATGATAACAATAATGATTATATAAATACAAATGGTCGTAAGAAGAAACTGAAATTTTTATTATTGACCACAAAGAAAATCTATGATGATAATGATTATAATGATGAGAATATGTGTATTACTCCACATGATATTGAAATAACAAAATATGTTAATAAAGTTAGTGATGAAATATATAATAATATACATGCAGAAGATGTTATCGAATTAGCTTATAATAAAGGAGATCAAAAAAAAAAAAAATTAAATGAACAAGATAATTCATATAGAAAAATATTTCAATTTTTTGAAATAAATATTTTAAAAAATGTAAAAAATAATATAGGATTTGTTATGTTTAAAACATTTGAAGATTTTAATGAGGAAATATTTTTATTTATATTTTCTAATACATCTGCAAATTTTATAACTGTTCAAACGAATGGGTCCATATATTTGTGGAATTTTAAAAAGTATTTAAATGATATAAATAAAAATAAAAATAAAAATAAAAATAAAAATATAAAATATAAAAAATATAATAATAATAATAATAATGATGGTGATGATGATGATGAGGAGGAGGCGTGTTTTAATAAATATAATTATTGTGAGGAAAAAAAAGAAAAAGTGAAAATACCCATCTGTTGTTTTTATACTTCTTTATATGTTGAATATATGATTGAATCTTCAGCAATGCATGAGAATGCAAAAACAAAAAATAAAAATGAAAATGTTTTAAATGAAATAAATAAAGAAAATAAAAATGATCTCTTTATTATATCTTCAACTTCTTGTTCGTCTTATTATTATTCATCGAGTGATTATGATGACAGGCGTAGTAATACGTTGGATGATGAAGATGAACTGAAGCTAAATGATAATTATTCTGATGATTCTTTGAGAAGAAGTGGAAGAAATGATTCAAATAGCAGCCTAAAAAGAAATAATAATAATATGATAACATGGAATGAAGACCATAATTATATTAATAATAATCAAAATATTTGTAATAATCAAAATATTTGTAATATGAAAGATAGGGAAGAAGTTAATAATAAAAGTGAAGGATGCATTATTAAAAAATTAGATCCTATTTGTAGAACGGATAGAAATAATGATAAATATAAAAAGAGTAAAAAAAATAATAATGATAATAAAAAATATCATAATAATAATAATAATTATAATGAGAATAATTATTTAAAAAAAAATAACGTTTGCAATAAATGTTCAAGTGATAAAAAATGTATTCATACATTTAATAACGAAAAACCAAATATGAAATCAAAATTACGAGCTAAGAAATTACATTATAAAATAAGTAGTATATCATTAAATATATCTGATGAATATTTAATTGTTGCTGATGGTATTACAAATAAATCGAATTCATCAAAAGATATAAATAATGCTGTTACTATGAAAACGAATTTGTCTATATTTAATACAAAAACTTATGAAGAGACAAAATTTTTTGATTTAAAAAAATGTGATAGCTATGTTAGTTTCATAGAACCTAATCCATTTTATAAAGATATAATATTATTTGCTTGTTATAGAAAATATATATATTTATTAAATGTTGAAAAAAAAAAAATTATAAAAAAATTTTCCTATGATAGTGATTTAAAGAATTATTTTGCTCAATGGAATAAAAATGGATACTTTTTTATAGTGTCTCATAATTTTGGATACTTTTCTATTTTTACATTGAATAAAAATTCATGTTATAAATTTACATTATGTGAACAGATAACATCAACTCAGGTATCGTTTTTGAATGACATGAATGGAAATGAAAATATGGAGGATTATGATAATGTGAATGTGTTGTCAGATGTATATGTATATGATTCTGTAAGTGGCATGAATGAATCAAATCGTGTTCTTCCGTTAGATGTGTCAACTATAAATAATAATGACATGCGATTTAGAGGGAGACGCGTTGCAAGATCCATCAACACTAATGTAAATAATAATACAAGAGGTAATAACACAAGAGGTAATAATAATAGAAGTAATAATAATAGAAGTAATAATACAAGAAATAATACCACCAGAAATAATAATAACAATAGTAATAATCGTGTGGGTCATAGACTGACAAGAGGAGGGAATAGAATCGATCGAATCACCAATAGTGATGATGAACTTGAAATTATTACAAGAAATGATGTAAATGATGTAAATGATTTAAATGATCAAGATATAAATAATATTAAAAATGAAAAGAATAATATCATTTTAAAATCCTCTAGTAAGAGAAAAAAGAAAATTATCGAAGAAAGTTCAGATTATACAAGCTCAGAAAAAACTATATATACATTATATACAGATAGTAATTCAAGATGTTCTCAAAAAAATAAAAGTAGCAACAAAAACAATATTGATATATGTGATAAGGATTCTATTGTTGATGTGAATGAACAACAAAAAAATGACAATATTTATATTAATAAAAATGATGGTGGTAAAGAGGATGATCTTTTAAATGATGAAGTTAAAATTATAGAAAATGGAAAGAACACATATGAGAAAAGAACAAAAGAAAAGTTGTTAAATAATAAAAAAACTGTTATAAATCTGGAGTGTCTTTCTAACAATGATGATGAAGTAATTAATGTAGAGGAAGTACATAGAGAAACACAAGAGAGCAAAAATAAAATGAAAACAAAAAGAAGAAATCAAAACAATATAAATAATAGTAATATAAATCATAGTAATATAAATAATAGTAATATAAATCATAGTAATAGTAATAATTATTATGGTGAGGATGAAATTATCAACATTGATCATATTATTAACACTAGTTCTTCATTTAATTCTAGAGATAATATATATAAGAAAAATAAAAAACTTGCAAATAATTCAAGAAAAAGGAATTCAGAGCCTGATTGTATTCATATTAAAGATAGTAGTTTTATAGGGAATAAAGATGACGCTTTTGTGTTAGATGACGACGATGAAATAAATAGTAACACTAATATTAATAGTATTAATGATGATGATAAAGACAATATTTATAATAATAATAATAATAATAATAATAATAATTATTGTCAGAATGAAAGATGTGATGATAAATCGTTGAATCCAAATAAACGCTTGACTTTTATTAAAAAAAATAAAATACAAAAAAGGTGTAAAAATGAAGAAACAGAAAAAGTAACAGAAATATATGATGATAAAAAGGAAGAAGAAAGTTCAAGTATTGATAATTCTTTTTTTGATGATGAAAGCTCAATTAGTTTTCTGAGTGATGATACTAAATATGATAATTATAGGGACAGTTTAAATAATACATCAGATGATAGTTATACATTATATATAAAAAATATAAAGAAACTGAAAAGAAATAATAATAATATTAATAATAATAATTATAATTATAATTATAATTATAAACGTAGTGATAACATATCAAATATGTCGTGGAGCTCTGATAATGATCAGAATTTATTAAGTGATTCAATGTTATCATCAAATAATTTTTTTAAAAATGAAAAAGGTTATTCATTTAGAAATAATAATAGGAATGTTCATTCAAAGTATGTTAATTATTCTTATAAAAATTCAAGTAGTTATAATTTAAAATATATGAACTATTCAATGTTATCAAAAAAGGATACATATAATAATAAACATTTATATGAAAAAATATATAGAAATAATAATGCATGTTCTTTATTTTTTAAGAAAAAAAAGAAAGGAAAATGTAAATCTGAAGAGAATAAACCTATACACAACAATTTTAATAATATAAATGTTCTTGTTGATAAGAAATTTAAAATATATGAACAAGAATTACAACCTTTACTTCCACGATTTTCTAGTTTTAATTTATGTGATAATTATTTAGATTTTTTAAAAAATGAAAAAATCGATCCCATAAATATCCATATAAGTTATTATAAATATATATATTCAAAATTAAAAAATAAAGATAGAAGTTATAAGAATTTATTGATATATGATATATTATATAGAATATTACAAAATTATAGGAAGAATTTACCATTATATCATAAAAATATAGATAATAATATGAAAGATATGAATCTAAAAAATATTCAATGTGATAAATTTATGAAGTCTAGTAGTATAAAACAAATTAATTATTTTAATGGTCCATCTCCTAAAGATCACCCAATTATATTGAAGAATAATATTTTAAAATATGAAAATAAAAATGAATTAGATGTATCAGATGAGAAGGGCACTGTTGTTATATGTGAAGAATCTTTAAATTATAATTATTACAACAGTGTTAAGGAGTTTGATTTAAAAATGGATCCTTTATTAGAAAAATTAAATAAATATATTGAATTTTATAAAAAAGGGAAAGGAGAGAAGAATAAACAGAATTATATAAATGTAATGAAAATAAATAAAATATATAATCGTTTTATTAATAAAACGGATGATATAATATGTTCATATGGTATGTATGAAAATAATAATGGAAAAAATAATTTTGATAATTATAATATACATTGTGAATACAAAAATAATCATGATTTATTATATGCCTCAATTCTTTATCGTTTTTTAAAAAAATTACCTTGTAAAGAAGAAGAAAATATTGATAATTTTATTTATTATAATAGAGATATGAAGAATTATAAAAAGAATATAAAAAATTATAATGATAATTGGGGGGGGAAGAAAAAAAAAATATTAAAAGATTATCTACAAGCATATCTGATGCATTATGAAAGGGTGCATGAAAATAAAGAAGACTGGGATTATAAATTATTTATATATAGTAGTAATAATAAAATGATATATATGAATAATTATATAAAAAAGAAAATATTAGAAACATTAGAAGAAAAATATAAAAAGAATTTAGTAAGAGAAAAGTTTAATATGTTAAATAATTATCCTTTAAAAGGAAGAAATTGTATTATAAAAAATGTGGATCAATTAATAGGATGTCAATACATGAATCCATATTCTGTGTATGTAAGATCTCCTGTTGATAATTATGATTATATTAATATACATAGTTTTGACAATTCATTTGTATCAAATTATTCTAGATATAATGATTTATTTACAATGTTTAGAAATAATGTTTATAATAATATTAATAATAATAATAATATTAATAATAATAATAATGCTAATTTTAATACTTCTTTAAATTATCAACATATGGCTAGCTCAGCTAGAGATGCAGAAATAGCTGTAATAAGTGAGGGATCATCTATGTTTACAAGTGATCAATCAGCTAATTATTTTTCAGACGAAGAAGAAGAAGATGATGACGATTATTATGACGACGATTATTATGATGATGATTATGATGATGATTATGAAGATGATGATTATTTTAATGATGAATATACATATACTAATCCGGAATATTATTACAATAGAAGATATACAAGAAATAGAACTCGCCGTAAGACACCACGCACAAGAAACAACAGAAGAAATAACAACAACAATAATAATAATAATAATAATAATAACAATAATAATAATAATAATAATAATAGGAAGTCAAGAAAAAGATCTGGAAGAACTAATAGAAAAAAAAGTGAAAGAACAAAAAAAAAGAATTCAGAAAATTCTTTAAATGTAAGGAAGAGTGATAGACTAAGAAATAAAGAACAAAATAAAAAAGAAGAAAATAATAATAATAATAATAATAATAATAATAATAGTTCTGTTTTTAGAAATACATCCAATTCTAGAAATAGATATAATACTAGATCCTCAAACGTTAACCGTCATCATTTCATATAAAATATGAATAAAAATGTATACAAAAAAAATTAATAAATATGTAGCTATGTATATATATATATATATATATATATATATATATATATATGATTATAAAGATGAAATCATAAATATATATATAAATTTTTTTTTGTAAATAACCATAAATAATTATATAATATATATATATATATCAATATATATATTTTATATATACTTTATGTGGAAAATTTTTTTTAATTAAATTTTTTATGATTATTAATAAAATGATAATAAATAAATAATCTTACATTATATTACATTACATTTATATTACAAATGTGGTGTGTTTTTTTTTTTTTTTTTTTTTTTTTTAAAAAGGAAAAATATATTTCTCTTAACTGTTCAAAATATATTTATGCATTTTAATTATATATCTTAAGATATGTGAATAATTATCGTGTAGAAAAAATATAGGGTTTTTTTATATTTCAAAAAAAATTTGTTTATTATTATATGATATAAAATATATTTATATATATATCATACAACTCTTTATCATAGTTGTATTCTCACATTTTAAGTATCAAAAGAACAACCCTAGATTATTAATAATAAGAAAAATAAAATAAAATAAAATAAAATAAAATAAGAAAATATAATAAATAAATTAGATAAGAAACATAAAAGATTTTTAATTACTTTATTATATATAAAATATTATGTGGATTAAATATTCTTAAAATTTTTTTTTTCTTAAAATAATATATTATATATATATAATATATATGATGGTAAAAAATATATATATTATTTTTATATATGTAATATTATATATATATATATGTATTGTATATATTTCTGTTTTTTTTTTTTTTTTTTTTTTAATATTTTTTATAAGGATTTTTAAAAAAAATGTATATGTTCTCAGAATATGATATTAAAATGAACAGTACATATAATATTATAATAATATATTTAATTATATTATTATTTTTTAAATATAATAATACTTTTTAAATTTGTTTATACTCACATATATATATATATATATATATATATATATATAATATATTTTATTTAAAATTTACTAACAACATATTGAGAAAATATAAAAATAATATATACATTGAATAAGGGAAGAAGAAAAAAAAAGAAAAAAAAAAAAAAGCAAAAAATATATATGTTTATATATATCTTTTTTTTTTTTTTTTTTTTCTTGTAAAACATGTGAAAAAAATATATATAATATTATGATCATAATATTAACCTAATATATATAATATATATATGTATTATTATTTTTTCCTTTTTAAATATAAATATTAAGAATTAAGAAGATATACACATAAACACATATATATATATATATATATATATATGTATATTTTTTATTTTTTATTTTTTATTTTTTATTTTTTATTTTTTTTTTTTTGTAATTCTTATAAAATATATAAAAATATATATAATTATATATATGAATGTTTAGTATATACATTATTTTTATGTTACAGGGTTAATTATTTCTAGAACTTTTAATAATATATATAATATATTTATTTTTTCGTATTATTAATATTATTTTGTCTTTTGTAGTTATAAATATTTTAAAAAAAAAAATACACATACAAATAGAAACATCTAAATATTTCATCATTTTATTTTATTTTTTTTATGTGGTGGTAGTGACATTTTGGTGTTTATAATAATATTTATAAAATTTAAAATGATAAAGATATGAACAGGATTACACTTTACGATTTTATAATTGATGAAATAAAAGGAGGAACCTATTATGATAGATATTATAGTGACAATGAAAGTTCAGAAGATGAATATAAAGAAGATGATAATATTTCTAAGAATATAAATGATAATAAACAAAAGAATAATAATGATGAATATAAATATGATTTTTATAAATTTCTAGATAATATATTTAAAGCAAATAGTATACCAGATAATGCATTAGATCATATGTTGAATGTACCATTTTTTTTTGAGAAATTAATGAGTTTTTCATTTCTTTTATGTTTAGATAATATATTGTATGATATAACATTTATGCCTATACAGGTGTGTATATATAAATAAATAAATAAATAAATAAATAAATATGTGTTTATATGTATGAATATATAAATATTTTATATATATTACATCAATGTGTTATTTATTTTATTTTATTTTTTTTATTTTATTATTTTATCTTTTAGGTGGTAAGATCCATATGCCTTTTGATTAGTTTATTTTTTAAGAATGCTAGTCGTAATATTATGAACATTTTTTATAATTTTAAAAATTACAAGTTTTATAAATATGCTGTGAATAATTATAAAGATCCAAAAAAGAAATATAAGGTGAGGGTAATAAAGAATTTAAATAAATTATCATATAGTAAAAGAAAAGAAACTGATCATATGTATGAAAATAAATATATGAAGGATAAGTCACATGATGAATCTTATAATTTATTTAAGAAACAATCAAGGAATTTATTTTCATTTCATTATCTTAATAGTTCTCGTTTTAGCATGAATGCATCACATTCGGATGATGTATGGGTAGATAATCAATTAGAAAAAAATATAAATGATAATAATATTAATAATAATAATAATAATATGAATGGTAATAATAATAATATTAATACAAATGATAACAATCATAATGATAACAATCATAATAATAACAGTTTTGATATTATCACGTGCGATAGTGTGAAGGATATCCAAATAAACCATGAACATCAAAATATTAAATGTGATAACATCAATTGTAATATGAAAAAAAAAAACGGTGGTAAATATTTTTTATATAATAGAAAGAGAAAAACGTCAAGTTATAATAAAGATTTAAAAAATGAATTATTGAAATATGGTCATAAATATAGTGTTTTAAAATCAAGAGAAGATATAAAATTTTCAAGATCTAAAACGATTATGTTCAATTGTATTAATAATAATAATGATGATTATAATGATGAAAGAAGATATGAAAAGAAATATTTAAATAATATAAAATATTTAAAAAATAAAATTAAATTAAATTATTATTTTAAATATAAAGGAAATATTATAAATGATTCATATTATAGTGATAATATTTATCAAATGGAAAAAGAAAATTGGACAAAGCATAAAAAAAATAAAAAGAAAATAAATGAAATATATAATACAAAAAAAAAACAAAAAAAAAATATATTTATACATTTTTTTATTATTCTATTTTATTTAGGTAAAAATATATTACAAAATATTAAATATAGAATCAATTATATATTTATAAAAATAGTGTACTTTTTTCATATCCATAAGTTATACACATTTCCTATATATAAAGATGATAGAAAAAAAAAAAAAAAAATGTATACACAGTCATTTGAAATGAATGTTCATAATATAAGAAATAAACAAATCTTTGATTATTCTGATGAACAAAATAGAAATATATTAAAATTAGATTATGATCAAGGTGGAGAAATACATAGATTGAATTCTTTACATTTTCAAGATAATGAACACAATATCTCTTCAAATATTTTTTTAAAACATATGTATCATTCAAATAATGTATATATAGACAAATCTTTTAATATGTCTAATAACGAAAAAACAAAACAAAATAATAATAACAAGAGAAATTTATTTATGTGTGCAAAGAGTGTTATTCGTAGGAATATCAGATTAGCTGTAAGCAAAAAGGAAGATATTCAAACAAATAAAAAGGAAAATTATTCTAATGATGTTGTAGATAATAAATCTGAACCATCGGATGAACAATATGAGAAGGCAAATGATATAAAAATGAATCATCCTACCAATAAAACGTATGATAATAATGATAATAATAATGATAATATTATTTGGGGTGATATAAAGAATAACTCTAATTATTATAAAACTCAAAAACATAATAATATTCATCTTTCAAATAAAAACGAAAATGATAATATGGTCAATGAATATTCTCATAATAATGATAAAGATGTAACTAAAAAATACTGCCATGGTTTGACCTACAAAAATGATAATAAAAATTATAATAATCATATGGTAAGTCAGAACAATAATGATACTTTTATAAGTGATAAAAATAAATGTAACCCTTTTTTTGTTAAACCATTATATGAAGATGAAAAATATAAAAAGATTGATTACCATTTTAACCAATTAAATGGAAATAATTATGACGAGCAAAATTCAAAAAATCTGAAAAATAAAAAAAATATAAATAATTTACAAAATATGAATAAAATAAAAGATATGAAAAAGAAACTTTTTAAAGAACATTTAAATTCATTAAAATTGTCATTTCCTGAATATAGTGGTATAATTAGATTATCCTTAATGTTGATCTGTATTTACATTTTTTCTTTTGTGGATACATCTAGAATCTATCATTATATAAGAGCCCAACCATTTATGAAATTATATGTAGTTTTAAATATGTTAGAAATTTTAGAGAGATTATTGAGATCTTTAGGAAAAGACTTGATTGATAATATGATAAGAACATTTATAAGGATAATTAATTTGAAGTCATATATTTTTATATTACGAAATAATTATAAAGAAAATGCCAGTATAAATAATAATTATAATAATAATAATAATAATAGTAATCATATAAATTATGTAGATAATGAAAAATATCGTTTAAACAGTTTTATTTATAAAAAAGAAGAAAATAACAATGAATTAACTACATTTGATAATAATAGAAGACATATAAACTTATTTACAAATAAAAGTAGAGAAAATATTTTTAATAATAATTACATGGATTATATATATAGAGATAGTGTTATTAAAAATAAACATGAATATGAAAATGGTTATGTTACAAATATCGATAAAGATATTTTTTCTAATAATTATTGTATAAATAATAAAAGAGATCATGCAGACTCATTTTATTATCAGAATGAAATTAATTCTTTTAATTTAAATAAAAATAAAGAAAACAACGTACGATTTTTCAATAATGAAAATGATAAAAAGAAAAATAATGAATCTAAAATATCTATATTATTTCCATTTTATAGTATAATACTTAAATTTACAATACAATATATATTTGTTCTTATGTATATCTTAATACATGCATTTATGCACCTTGTTCGATTCTTATCATTAAATATAGCTATCAATTCGTCAGAGGTACCACAAATGATGTTAATATGTTGTATATGTTTAATGTTATATAACAAAAAAACGAATGAGATAAATAAATAAAAAAATATATATATATGTGAATATATATATATATATATATATATATATTTTTTTTTTTTTAGTCCACCATGTTTTTAATCCTAGTGATGAGCAATTTTACAGAGATAAAATCCACAGTTTTTAAAAAATTTACAAAAATATCTCTATTTACAATTGTAGCATCTGATGCTGTTGAAAGATTTTATTTGTTCATAGATGCCTTTCTTGTTCTGTTAAAAATGTCAACTGCATATAGGTATATTCCTTTATATAGAAACAAAAAAAAAAAAAAAACAATATGACTTCCTTAAATATCTTTTTTATGTGTATAATTTTATTTTTATTTTTTTCTTTGCAGAACACAAAATTCATTTATTAGTATTTCAAGTTGGCTGGTACGTATACAAAATATGTGAAAATAAAAAGTTCATTTTGTTTAATCGTTATAAGTTATTTTGTAATATATATATATATATATATATTTATTTATTTATTTTTATTTTTTAGATTATTATATTATTACTTGAGGTGGGTGTAGATTGGTGTAAGCACTCTTATTTGTTAAAGTACAATAAATTAAATTCTGAGTCATTGAATAAGTATTTCCACGTAAGAACAAAAATTAAAATGAATATTTAATCGTATAATCATGTTAATTTTTTTTTTTTTTTTTGTGTATATTTTTTCCTTACATGTTAATATTTTTTGATGAACTAGCTATTTTTTTTAGCTGAACGTTCATGTAAATAAAATATATATATATATATATATTTATTTATTTATTTATTTAATTTTTTTAGACCCTTTTGGCTGACGTTTTAATATCAAGAACTCCGAATAAAAATATTTATTACATGAAGGATTCTTTTTCAGTTCCATGTAAAAATATTTTTTGCTTTTCCCACATACCCACGAGGTACATTTTTTTTATGTTTCTTTTATTTGTTATTTATTTATTAATGTATTTGGAGTGATGTTTATAAAAAGAATATAATTGTATATATATATATATTTCACCTTATTTATTTATTTATTTATTTATTATTTTTTTAAAATGCAGGCGGCTGGGATATATGTCTATGCCGGTCGTAACTTTGATAGTATGCTCCCTTCCAAGGTATATTATTAATTTATATAATATATATATATATATATATATATATATATATTTTTGTCATTTAAATTTTATTATATTTATGAAAAAAAATTTAATTTTTTCAGATTGAATTATTTATCAAATATATCACTTTTTTCCTTTGCCTTATCTATATGGGTTTGTTTATTTCTTTTCAAGGTATAATTTATAACAAAGGGGGAAACCTTTAACGAAAAAATATAAACGATATATAAATATATATATATATATATATATATATATATGTATATTTTAATTTTTCTCTTTTTATACAGATAATATTATCAATTATGATTGTGTCTTATACCATATCTGAGAAGAAGCATTTAAAAAATTTGAGAAAACCTTATGATGACATTAGTGCATTATAAATGAAAAAAAAAAAAAATATAAGAAGACGAAGAAAGAATAAAATGTGACTATTAATAATACTTTTATTGTTCTTATAAGTTGGTTTAATATGTTGATTTATTTTATTTTATTTTTTTTTTTTTTGCGCACGAATTATTTAAGAGTATTAGGAAATAAATAACACGTTATAATAAATGACTATTCTTGTTTTTGTTATTGTTTATATATATATATATATATATATTTATTTATTTATTTATATTTTTTTTTTTTTTTTTTTATTGTTTATTTTTTAAGATTATAAGAATAAGCTTGAATTTATATATTTTTCTTTTACTTCTTAAGAAACCCTAAACTTTTTAATTTGTTTAAATATTATATTTGATAAAAATTTTACATGAGCAATTTTTATTATGGTTAAGTAAGATGATGCGTAATTAATGTGTTATTAAATGTATGAGTTTTATATGGTATTTTTATAAAAAGGTGAAATAGAACAATTCCATATTTATGTAAAATGAATGAATAAATATAAATGTATAAATGTGGACATGTGAAAAATTATATATTTATATGTATAAGAATAAAATAAAAATAAACTACATAGGAGTATAAAGTATTATATATATATATATATATATATATATATTTTTCTTATTATTATTTCGTTTTATAATTCCCCACAGTCAGTTATAACTACAGATCTTTTGACGTATCCACTTTTTGCTCCTTCTTTTTCCATTTCTCTAACAACATTCATACCTTCTAAGACTTTTCCAAAAACAACATGTTTTCCATCTAGCCATGGACAAGGTACTAATGTAATAAAGAATTGTGATGAGTTAGTATTAGGTCCTGCATTTGCCATAGATAATAATCCTGGTTGATCATGTTTCATATTAAAATTTTCATCTGTAAATGATCTTCCATATATTGATTCACCACCAGATCCATTTCCATTTGTTATATCACCTCCTTGACACATAAATTGAGGAATAATTCTATGGAAAATAGAATTTTTGTAATGTAAATTTTTACCTCTAGATCCTATTTTTTCACCTGTACATAAGGCTCTAAAATTTTCACATGTTCTTGGAGTTATGTCACTGAATAATTCAAAAATTATTCTTCCAACATTGCTATTGTCAATGGATATATCGAAAAAAACTTTACTCCTCTTACTCATTTTGAACAAAATAAATTTTTTTTTTTTTTTAGTAAAAATTAAAAATAAAAAATAAAAAATAAAGAAATATAATATATATAAATAAAATATTCTATATATTTTTATAAAATAAAAAATGGAGATATAAAAAAAAAAAAAAAATTTTTTTTTTTATTTTTATTTGTTTGATAAAAATAGAAAAAAATATATTTTTTTATTAAAATTTTATTTTATTTTTTTTTTTTTATAATATTTTATTATATATATATTATATTATAATGTTATATAGAAATAATTATATAAATAAATTAGATATATATATTATATACTATATAGTTATATATTATTATTTTATTTATTATTTTTTTACTATTTGCTATTTTAAGATTGTAAAACGTTTACATTTAATAATGTATTTATTTTATATGGGAATACTTATATATTATATAATTATATATATATATAAAGATATTATTTTTTATTTTATTTTATTTTTTAATTTTTGTAGTACAAACTATTTTATTTTTATTAATATTTATAAAAAATTGTTATATAATTTGTTTATATATATTATATATATTATATGGAAAGGTACTTAATAATATATATATAATATATATATAATAGATCTTGTATTTTTATTAGTCCATTTATTTAATTCAATATATAGATAATTATGCTATATAAAATAGAGCTTTTCCTTCTTAAGAATATTTTTATACAAAAAAAATATTGTGGTCATATATATATATAATATAAATAATAAATATATATATTTCCTTACAGTGGTACTAAAAAAAAAAAAAATATATATATATAAAATATATATTATATATATATTATATGTATTTTATATATATATATATAATATTTTTTTTTAATTATGTCGATTGAAAAAATAGTAGTTCCTACTTTTAAAATATAAATATATAAAATATATATATATTATATATATAATATTTTTGGATTCACCCTTTTTTTTGGGTTTATTTTTTAATATAACTTAAATAAAGAATATAAAATAAATATATATTAGATGTCAACCGGAAAAAATAATTGACAATATGTTATATATGCATTTGTAGAAAAATTGAAATTAATCTTAAAAAAAAATATATATATATATATATATATATAATATATATATAATATATATAATATTATAACAATATAGGTTATATTTTACTTTTATAAAAATTATATATATTTATTTTTTTGAAAAAGAAACAAATTAGGTGAATAAACTATTCATAATATGATTGTTCGTGTGTATTTTATAAAAGATATAAAAAAAAAAAATGATATTTATTTTGGTATGTTTTTTTTTTTTTTTTTTTTTTTAAAAAATCAAAACAAATAGGTATGTTTTTAACACATAACAAATGTTAATTAAACATATTTAAAAAATAATACATAAAAAAAAAATAAAATAAATAATAATATATATATATAATATGTCGTATATGTATACATATTAAGGTGTAGGTATTTTTCCCCTATAATGATACTACTTATATGTTAATATGATTAGAAATTTATGTATCATCATAAAAGTCCTTACAATTTTTAATATGCTCTTCATTATTATTATTATTATTATTATCGTTGTTATTATCATTATTATCATTGTTATTGTTGTTAATTTGTGTGTGCATATAAATATTATTTATATAAAGATTTGCTTCTTCTTCATTTTCATATTGATCATAGTGTTCATAATTAATATCTTGTATATCTTCATTTTCTTCATATTCTTCATCATCACTACATAAGACTACTTCAATTTTTGTTCCTTTTTTGAATACTTTCCATTTATTTTCTACATGTACTTCATTTATTGTTTGTAAGGATTTTTTATTATGTCTACGTATATCAACGTTATTTTTAAAGATGTCTATTTTTTGTTTATTTGTTATTAATTGATCTTTCATTTTGATTTGTATACGTTTTTCATTTTTTGTGACTACTCTATACATGTAATCTCCAACGATTGGAAATACAGAGTGTATGTATTTTTTAAACTTTTCTTTTTCTTTCGAAGAAAGGCTATCATCGTTTTGATGCTTTGATAACAAAGAAGGTCTGTGTCCATCATTATTTTCATCATTATTTTCATCATTATTTTCATCATTATTTTCATTATTATTTTCATTATTATTCATTTTTGTAATGATTGTAGATTTTAATATGTGTTTAGTTTTTTTGAATATATTTAATTGACTACATATCCCCCTAATATTATTTACAAGATTAGAACATATAAAATGTAAATAATTTGAATCTTTTTTATTCCTCAAATTAGACATAGCTTTAAATATAGTTTTTGATGGTATTTCTATTTCTACTTCATATAAATCATTATTTTTTGTTTTTATTTTTGTCATATCTACTTGTAAACCTAGATAAGTATTTATAAAAGTAGTTCTTTCTTTTAATCTTTCATGTACTGGTGTATTTTTAGATAGATATAATTTACTAATAGGTTTTATATATTCTATATTTATAGAAATACGATAATCTATGGAATCATTTTTATCATTTGAATTATAATTTGTGTGTTGTGATTTAGATGTAGTTAAACCATTGTTGCTAGTTGTAATACTATTAGTTCTTGTTCCTGCACCCACATTATTGTTATTATTATTATTATTATTATTATTATAATCATCATCATCATCTTCTTCGTCATCATCAAAATAATCATAATTATTACCTGTATATACATTCCAAGAATTTAAATTATCTTTCTGTAAGGACTGTATCATCATACTTTCTGTTTCTTGTTTGTTTTCATCATTTAAATAAGTCGTTGTTCTAATTCTACTGTTATTATTTTTTATAACATAGTATTTGTCTATACTCTTTGTTGTTTTAAGTTCTAGAAAATCGTATATACAAGTGTTTTTTTTATCATATGAATAATTACAAGTTGGGTTATTACCATCAACATTGGGATCATAAGTATATGTCTGATTAATATTATTATTATCATTATTATTATTGTAATTATTATTATTGTAATTATTAATATTATTATTATTATTAATATTATTATTATCATTATTATTACGCATACTTAACCTTTTCTTTAGAGTCATGTTATGAAAATAATCCAATAGATATTCAAACGATTCTCTATCAATCCCCGCATGGAAATCTGAATAATTATTTTCAATAATAGCATCTGTATTTATTGGTAATTTTATTCTATTTTTATTCTTATCAATTACTAATCCAACCCTTGCTTCAATTTCAATTTGAATATCTTTATTATTTATATTTTCATTATTATCGAATGCCAATATAATATTCTGAGACAATTCATACGATATTTTATCTATCGGTATGGGTCTACTTCCATCTAATAATTCATGAGCTTCTCTAACCATTCTTTGTTTTTTTTTCCAATTATATAAAAGTATATATTATATATATATAACAAAGACATATATATATATATATATATATATAAATTTTCATATATATATATGTGCTATTCTATATTATGTTATACATATAACAATTATTTTATTCCTTAATGTTTTACATTTTTAAAAAGATACAATAGAAGAATATTATTTAATTATAATGTATATAATGTATATAATATATATATGTATATATTTATTTATTTAAATCGGAGCAACAAAATAAATTTATATTTTATAAAAAATATTTTTTCATAGAAAATATTCACAATTTGTCGTCAGCTTTATTTCCTTTTTGAAATGTTGTACTTTTTTATCTTTCATTGAAAAAAAAAAAAGAAAGGAAAAGAAAGTATATTATTATAAGTTCATTTTTTTTTTTTTTTTTTTTTAATATTAATAAATATACATATATGAACTATATAATAACAATACAAAAAAAAGGTAGAAAAAAAAAAATAATAAATAATAATAAAAAAATAAAATAAATTAACCATAAACTTGTTTATATTTTCTTACAAAATGAAGGGGAAAAAATTTTATGTAAATATATATAAAGATAATATTATACATACATATCATCACATATATAATATATATTATATATATATATGTGATATACAATTTATTTATTTTGTTCAACTTATTTAAATATTATTCTTTTCATTATTTTTTAATTTAATATATTTTAAATTTTTATTAAGAATATTTATTTTATCTTCGAGATATTTTAATTTTGTTTCTATGAATTCCTTTTTTTTAATTTCTTCGTTTCTTCTTCCTTATAATAAGAAAAAAAAGGAACAATGAATTAAACAAAATAATATATATATATATATATATATATATATATATATATATATATTTATTTATTTATTTATTTGTCATTTTATTTATCCTGTTTTGTAATTTGAAGAACATACCATTCTTAGGACACCTTATAAGCTCTGATTCTTTATTTGCTTTCTCAAGTTTTAATAACTGTAATAATATTGTTTTAGAAAAAAATAATATATATATATATATATATATATATATATATTTATATTATTATTATTTTTTTTTTAATTTACAATCAGTTGTTTCTCTATGGAACTTATTTTTTGTTTAAAGTTTAGAAAATCGTCTCTATAAAGGAAATGTATACATATTTATTTATATTAACTAATTTATCTTCATATAATTACAAGGTTGTAATATTTTTTATTTATTTATTTATTATCTTACGATATTTCCTCGTGTTCCATTTTTTGATCGCTTTGCTAAAAAGAGTAAAAATTATATGAAAAAAAAAACAGAACATATATTTTATTTATTACAAAGGTGTGGTTGCCCATATGTGTTAATATAGATATACGATTATTTTTTTTATTCTTTCATATTTATTTTGTATGTACTATATTATAATTAAATTGAAATGTTTCTTTATCCTTTTCATTATCTAAAAAGAAAAAATAAAAAAAATAAAAAAAAAAAAAATACATAATATATATATATATATATATATATTACTATAATATTATCACCTTTTATTTTATCTCGTAATATATCTTGACTATATAATGTTGTTTTCACATCTGAAACGTCTGATTTACGCATTTTATATAATCTATTCTTGCAATCGAACAATTCATTTTTTAAGTCCTTTATTTCTGTAGCCATATCATTTTGTTTTTTCCTAAGAATATAAAAAATAAAATAATTAATATTTAAAATACCATTTATTTTTTTATTTTCATCTTATTTTATTATTTTTTCTTTTGGTGAGGAAATTATTCATAATTTGCCTGACTTATTCAGGAGAAAAAAAAAATGTTCATATTATATATTTTATAATTTACTCGTTCATCAAGCAGGTTCGCTCATACATATATTTTTCATTTTCCGTGTCTTTTAGTTTAATTCTGAAAGAGGAAATAGCAAAAATATATGGAATTATAAATATTATATATATATATATATATATAATAATTTTTGTTAATTCCTTATTTTATTTGTTAATGTATAAATATATATATGTGTAAATTACTCCAGTTGTTTGTATTTATCTTCTAATATGTGGCAATCCTTTTGATTTTCCAATATGACGCATTTCTTATAAAATACAATAAAATGAGATAATAATATAAGCATATAAAAATATATAGAATTGTAACTTAAATATTTTATTTTATTATTTTCCACACTGTTTTATATCGTTCCAAATTTTCTTTCACTATTTTTTCTTCATTTTTATAACACGAAATGACATATTCCTTATTATTATATCTTTGCAAAAGGGGAGAAATGACAAAAAAAAAAAAAAAGAAAAATTGATATATAATATATAAATATTTTTGTGATTTTTTTTTTTTTTTTTTTTTTTTTTTTACAGTTCTTCATATTCATCTTTTAATTTTTCCAGATTTAATTTTGTCTTGGTTAATTCATTCTTCAGATAATCATTATCTCTTTCGACCTAAATATAAATTAATATATATATTAAAGGATGTGTAAATAGTTAATAAAACATATAAAAACAAAATTTATGTACATAAAGACATATATGTAGACATTTCCTTATTTTATTCCCTATACCCTATTATTTTCAGTGTATATATTATTTAACTTTTCTTGTATTTCCTTTTTTGAATTAAAATGTATATTTAATTGGTTTTTCAATTTTTCCTGTAATAAAACACGAAGGAATTTTTCAAATATAACAAATTATAAATATATAGAATATTATATTTTATGAATAATTATATAATAATTTTTTTTTATTATTTTTATTTTTTATATGTTTTAAAATGTATACAATTTGGTCTTCCTTTTGTTGTAGAAGTTGTTGGTTAGTATCCTATAGATTAAAAAAAAAAAATAACATGTAAAGTACTAAAAATTGTACTTATTTATTTATGAATATATACTTACCGACTTCTTATAATAATAATCATATTTTTGATAATTATTATTTAGATCTTCATTAAGAGTATTAATTTTTTGTTCTAATTTTAAATTTTCAATGGTGTCGTTTGTTTCATTTTGATACATGTCTTTTTGTGAAAATTTATTATATATGATATGATTATATTTTTTAAAATTTTCTATTTGATCTAACATTATATGTTTTGTACTTTCTAGTTTTTTTATTAATTCTTTATTATCTTTATCCTTTTTTAGAAGTTCTTCATTTTGTATATCTAGCGAAAGTTTAATTTTGTATAAGTCTTTTATTTTGTGTTCATATTTTTCTTGTAAAGAATTTACTTTATTTATTAATTGATTTTTATATTTTTGATCTAATTTACAACTGATTTGATCGATTTCGTTTATAGCTTTTAATATTAGATATTGAAACAATTCTTTTTCTTTATCGTTTGTAAATTTTATATTGTCTTCTTTATCTTTTAAATCTTTTATTTTATAATTGTTCATTTGTATAATATTTTCGAAAGTGTATGACTTGTTCAGGTCATTTTTTACATTTTCGATATTTTGAGAATATAATATATTATTATAATTTTGAGGTATTATTTTGATTGTTTCTTTTTGATTTTTATAATTATGTATATTATTATATTGTTTTTCTTTTAGTTTTGTTTTAAAATTATGAATCTTATGATTTGACAATTCTTTTGTATTATTGTTTGTAATTAAACTTTTATTTTTTTGTTTTCCATTTTTATGTTTATGAAAAATATTTTTTTCTTTTGTATTAAAATATAGAATTTCTTTTTTTTGATCTTTGTGTATTTTTTTTTTTTTGGAAAATTCATCAGCTGTATTAAATGAAAATAATATATTTTTTGTTTCATTTGTTTTATTTTGTATATCTTTTTGTCGATGTTTTTTCGTTTTGAATTGACAAAGAAAAGAATTTTCATAGTTGGATGTATTATTTGAGTTATATGAATGATGAGATTGAGAAGAATTATGGTCTTGATCAGAATAATATGAATAATTAGAATTGTTTAATTTTTCCTTATGATCAAAATGGGATTTTTTAATTTTGTCTTTTCCTGTTTCTTTTGTTGTTAAACATTTTAAAACATTGGACTGTTTGGATGTTCCTAGTTTTTTATAGTTCAATAATGTGTCATAATAATTTTTATTATATAAATTTTGCGTGGCATAATATAACTCATCCAAGTAATCCTTAATTATATTTAATTCTTCATCTGTGTATAAAAAAAAGGGAATTACATAAGAAAGGTGATATATATATATATATATATATGTATATGTATATGTATATATATTTATTTATATATTATTTTATTATACCATTTTGTGTAGTAACATCATTTTTAAAATCCCCTTGTTGACTCATTTTTTTTGTTATATGATTATAAGGCAAATGAATAATTTTATAATGAGTATACTAGGAGAATTACATTAGACAGTTTTATATAGAATAATAAAAAAAAATAAAATAAATATAAATAAATTAATAAGATATAAATATTTGAAATGGCAACTATTATAAATACGTTGATATTATGTAGTTGCATAATATGTATGGTACCTATGTGTTAATAAAAATATAAAAGAGGGGAAAAACAAATACACATATATAAATAAATAAAAATATATATATATATATATATATATATATTTATTTATATGTTCTCCCACTTGGAGCCTTGTTTTTTTTTTATATATATTTTATTGATTGAAAAATAATAAAATAATATTATAAATTATACAACTTTACAAGTTTTCATGTAAAAAAAAAAAAAAGATAAAATTTATAAGACAAGTTTAAAAATATAAATAAATACATAAATATATATATATGTGTGTATTTATTCATTTATGCAATTTACATAAAAAAGATATTTTTAATATATATATTTAAAAACATTCACCTTTTTTTTTTTTTTTTTTTTTTTATAAATTTGTTATTATTATAAGGTGCTTAAAAAAAAAAAAAAAAAAGAAAGGATAATACATAAATGTATAATAAAAGATACAAATAAAATATATACTTATAAAAAATGTATTATAACAAGAAATTTTTTTATAAGGTGCTTAAAAAAAAAGAAAAAAAACAAATAATGATACGAAGGAAAAAAAAAAATAAAAATAATAAAATAATAAAGAAATTTTAAATATATACGGTTAGGTCTGGTATAAAATATATATTAATAATTTTATTTCATTTTATTTTTTTTTATTTTTTAATTATAAGAGTATAGGTTATATAGTATAGTTCTTTTTTATCCTTTTGATAAATATGTCCATGTTTTATTATGTATATTGTGCATATATATATATATTTTATTAATCAATTTGAAGGAAGGTTTGATGATTTTGATTTTTTTTTTTTTTTTTTTTTTTATATATATATTAATATTGTGTTGCTTATCATATGTTTAATATAATTGTCGTGAGTGTATTTATGATTTTATTTCATTTTATTTCATTTTATTTTATTTTTTGTTCCCCCCCCCCTCCGCTTATGTTTCAATTTTTAAGTATGCCTTGTTTGTCTATCCACAAATAGTAATAAATAAAAAGTATAAGTGGTTGTCCAGTAAAACAAAAGACAATCCAGAAGATTGAATTTCCAATAGTTTTATGTTTTTTGAAATAAGCATTATTTGTGAATTGCACTAGAGGTATTTGACAAATGAATGCAAAGAAAATATATCCAGTGAATCCTAATTTTAATGGTATACTAATTAAATATTCATGTAGCATAGCTGATATAAAAAAGACAATAATCATAGAAACATTTCTATGTATCCCATAATAAATTAAAGGTTTATTAATATGTCTACATACAAAATAATATATTGGTAAATTCCATTTCCTCCAATATTCAGCAAATGAGCTAGCATTCCACCAGTCTTTATAAAATAGTCTATCTCCAAATCTTGTAATTTCAGCTAATATATTACACCAATGATGGAAGACTATAAGAAATCCTATTAACCATATATATAAAGTAGGTATAGATACTTTTAGCATTCTTTCTATAATATGTGTTATTTTTACAGAGAAATGTGCTGATGTAAATTCTTTCATAGTAAATGTATTCTCTACTGTTATAAACATATATTGATCTGATATTATTTTTATCATAATAATTAATAATATAACTTCTACGATATGTTTTGCTACATTAATCCATCGAATTTTATCAGTTCTTGGATAAAAAAATTGAAAACACATAGTAGGCATTAAAATGTAAGTATAATAACTTTTTAGTGTTAAACAATAGGGATATCTTTTTATATAATATATTTCTGAATATGGATCATCATCTATAATATTTTTTAGCTCTGGATTTTCTATATGTAATTTCCTAGCTTCATAACACACTTCATGGAATGAATAAAATTTAAAGAACCATACTATAGATATAGTTAATAATATGGATGATAGCGTAGGCTCTGTATCATAATGTGATATGGTTATTAATGGAAATAATAAAATAAATATGCTATTTATGCATTTTAATATAAAAATAGATAGATGAAAATTTTTCCATCCATGTAATTTTTTTTTTTTCTTTTTTATATATGATGATGTAATTATATTATTATCATTGAAGCGTGTAACTATATTATTATTATCAACACACGTGTCAATACTATCAATATGGTGAATATCATCATTATTATCTATATTTTCAATATTTTCATTTTTTTTTGTTCTTTCAATAGTATCATTTGTTAATCCTTTTTGTTTTTTTTTATATGTATCATTACATGTTTGTTGTGAAAAATTTTTATCACATAAAATATCTTTATCACATTTATCATATGTACTATTATCCTTATCAAATTTATCATAAGTTTCATTTTCATATGTTGTATTACTATCACAACTATAAATTGAGTATGTATTTTTAAGTACGGAATTACCATTATTATTTTTGTTTTTTCTATTTATTAAATTTGAATATATAGTTTTATCATTTTTATTTTCTTTTATCATATTTGTTTTATTGTTAAAATCATCCATAGGAATCAATTTAGAAGTGTGTTCTTTGTCTTCATCGACACAAGTATATAACCATGATGTAACATATCTTTCAATAAACCAGCTAAA
This sequence comes from Plasmodium sp. gorilla clade G2, assembly GCF_900097015.1. Taxonomy (NCBI): domain Eukaryota; phylum Apicomplexa; class Aconoidasida; order Haemosporida; family Plasmodiidae; genus Plasmodium; species Plasmodium adleri (nom. inval.). The sequence continues at coordinate 829,688 of NC_041695.1, forward strand.
AAATATAGTAACATGTAAAGATATAAAGCAGAATAAAAGTGGAAGGTTTTTTAATATATCACAGTTTTTTGGTATCTTTATTATTAAACCATATTTTTTAAAATTTTCTAATATTAATCTGAAGTGTGTAGTACATATTATTATAATCAATAAGTTCAAAAATCCTTTCATATCAATTTCTAGTGAGTTATGAGACAATAAACTTGTTTGATTTATTTTGTGGAAATTTTCATATAATGATCTACGTTTTAATTTTTGTCCCCCTTCATTTTTATTATTCATTTTTTTTTTTTTTTTTTTTTTACATATATGT
>NC_041695.1:832500-925452 GCF_900097015.1 Plasmodium sp. gorilla clade G2
TGTTTAATAAGAAAAAGGTAGAAAAAGAGAATATAAAAGAGTCATATATATGTGATGATGATGTAAAAACTATAAGTGTAGATAACATTTTATGTAGTACTAATGATATTGTATATAAAAATAAAAGTATTTATAGTAGTAATATATTAAATGATAATAATTTAATAAATGAAGAAATATTAGATATGAATAATATTTTTAAATATGTGAAGTGTCTACATTTGAATATGTTTTTATTATTACATACGAATGATAAAAATGTAGATTACCCTTATAATTTATTAAATGTAAAAATGGATTTATATTTAGATGAGGAGATAAGCAAAATATATACTTCAGATTCTATATTAATCAATAAAAAATGGAATGGAGATATAAATACAATATTTGATAATATAGAAGAAAGTGGAGATGATGTATTTAATAAAAAGAAACAAATAGAAATTGTATTAAAGGAGAATAATATATGTGATGAGATGAAGAAAGAGATATTAAATAATATTTTGAATATTATAAATTATCATTGTATAGGATCTAAAGAAATGAAATTTATAGATTCTTTAAAAATAATATATAAAAATTATTTTTGTAACAATATGATATTATTAAATAAAGAAAAAAACAAAGCCACAAATGAAATAAATGGAGATAATTATTGTAATAATAAATATAATATTAATAGTTATGATTGTAATTTGGGTTATGATTTATATTATAAGGAGTTAATAGAAATAATAAATAATTTGATTTATTTTTTATTTGAAGATAATTTTTATAATGCATCAATTTCTAAAGAAAATAAAATATGTTATAAAAGGTTGTATGAGCAATTTAATAAGATTATGATAAAATCTAAAATCATAAAATTAAATGAAGAAATGATATCTTACTTGTTGATAGATTCGATATTCATACCTGACTATGTTCATAAAAATAAGTTTAAGCAGGTGGATGAAGATGTATATTCGTCTTTTTCTTCATATTCAGAGCAAGAAGAATCTGAAAAAAATGAAAAAAATGAAAAAAATGAAAAAAATCAGACAAATAATCAGTGTGAAGATAATATGGAGGGGCACACACATACAGAAATAAAATATAAAAATAATAAAAAATATAACAATATAAATAATAATAATAGTAACAATTGTAATAATTATTATTATGATAGTGACGTGGATGTTTTAAATAATGAAGAGACAGATTATGAAGATGAAGAAATAAAGGAAGACGTGGAATATCAAGAAATTAAAAAAATATTTGAAAATAAAAATTTTCGTCTTCTTTTAGAAGATATAGAAAATGAAATAAATAAATTAAATAACAGTGTATTTTTAAGAATTAATCATAAGAACGTAAGAGGAGGTTCTTTTGTAAATAATTATAGTTTAGAAGTAAATACATTATATGATGCATTATTAATTTTAAAAAGTAGTACAAGTATTTATAAGATGATAAAAAATAATATTAAAGAAAAGGAAGAAAAGAAAAAAAAAAACGATCATTATTTAATATTATCAAAATATGTTAATATTAATATATGTTTTTTATTTGATGTATATGTATATGATAATAATATAATTGGTATATCACAAAAATATTTAAATTATTATTTTTCTTTTCTGAATGATCCAGATATTATTATAGATACTATAACTCTTATAAAAAATATGTTTGAAAAAAATCTAAAAAATAATTTTTTTTGTAATAATTATATTTTTCAAGTTTATATACATACATTTAAAAAAACCAAAAAAAAAAAGTTACTTTTAATTAATTTAAAAAGTTGGTTATATAAAAATAAACATCCTTATTTTACTAATCGATTTTTAAAATATTATATATTTACAGAATATCCAGTTGTTCAAGTACCTGATGAAAAATACATGTCAAGAGGAATATATAAATATAAATATGATTATATTAATAAAATAGATGATAACAAAATGTTAGACAAAGAAAAAACAAAGGATAGATCATTGATGAATAGAGGAAATGAAAATGATGAGTTTGATTTTTATTTCTATGATGACATATTATATTATTGTATTGTAAAAAATGATAGTATATATAAAAAAAACTCAAATATATATCCAAAGGTAAAAGAGGGGTTAAAAAAAATATATAGTGTTATGTGTGCATAAAAAGAAACACAATAAATTTTTAAGAATAAATATATATATATATATATATATATATATATGTATTATATAAATGTTTTAAAACATATATGTTTATATGTAATATCAATGTAAATATTTTTTATTTTTTTAATTTTTTAGGATTTGAATTATATCAAGGAGGGAGAAATCGACATCGATAATTTGATGGAGACAATGAAACGAGAAAATAATATTCAATAAAAATATATATATATATATATATATTTTTTACAACTATATGTTTATTTTTATTATTATTAATTAAAAAAAGGTTTAAACAAATAAAAAAACAAACAAACAAACAAAAAAAAAATAAATAAATAATATATGATATAAATTAATATAACTGTTGTGATGTTGTGGAAAGTCATACAACATTATATTTTATTATTTTATAATTTTTTAATTTAATTTTTTTTATTTTTATTTTTATTTTTTTTTTGTAAAGTGAAAACTAGTACCACATGGACATATAGATGTAATATTTGGATTTTTAAAAATAAATTTTTCATTTAAATCATCTTTATAATAATCTAAGGTTGTATTGATAACATATAGAATACATTTTCTATCAATTACAAGGAGTATATTATTTTGATCATCATAAATTATTTCATCTTCTTTATGTATATCATTTTTTGATATAAAATTGAATGAATGAGTTAATCCATTACATCCTTTAGTAATAAAGAAGAGTTTCAAAATAGTTTTGTTGTCACTATTATTGTTAGTATAATTATTGCTGTTAGTATAATTATTACTGTTAATATAATTATTAGTGTTAATATTATTATTACTGTTAATATTATTTTTATTGTTGTTTTCCTTTTCATTTGTGGAAATAATTTTTTTTAATTCCTCTTTAGCTTCATCCGTTATAGTTACAATATCCTTTTTTTTTTTGTTATTTCTTTTTTTTAATAGTTTATCTAACTTTATATCATCTTCTTCTTTATCACAAATTTTAACAGTGGATATAAGATTTTCTTTATGATTTAAATTATATTTGGTTATACTATGATTGTTATTTGATAATATATTTGTTTTGTTTTCTTTCTTTTTTTTTTGATTTGTATTTTGACTTGAATCATTATTAATTTCAGAATTTGGAATAATAGATATAAATTCGTTTATATCATTTAATATATATTCTTTTCTTTTAATATATTTGTTATTATTAGAGAAGAATCTTTCATGTTTATTTTTTTTCTCTGTATGAAAAAAATGTATTTTATTTATTACATTTCCATATTCTTTTATAATATCAGAATTAAAATTGTTATTATTTATTGTATGAACAATATGAAATTTCCTTAAAAATATATTATAAAGATTATTATTTATATAATAAGTTTTTAAAATTATTTTTTTTGAACTTACAAAGTTTTTCTGAATATGTATACATGGACAGATTCGATAAATCTTTAAACATTGTGTCAACATTTTTTTTTTTTTTTTTATTACGTCTTTATTAAATTATTTTAGTCATTATATATAAATATTTTATTATGAAATGTTTTACAAGTATTATTTGTTGCATTTTATTTTTTCATTTAAATAATAGTAAAATGGATAAATAAAATAAAAAAAAAAATATATATATATATATTTTATATGTTAAATAATTTATTATTTAAACAAAAAATTATATATATATAATATATATTTATTTATGTGCATATTATTATATAATTAATGAAAAATCAAATGGGGGTAATTTTTTTCTATAAGAAAAAAAATATATTATATGAATATATTATTATATATATAGAAGAGAAAAAAAAAAAAAAAAATATATATATATCTTTATATATATATCTTTATATATATATCTTTATATATATATATCTTTATATATATAGTTTTTTAAAAAAGTAAAAAATCAAACAAATAATATAATATACATTATAGTGGTGACATTATATTTAATTTTATTCGCATGTCAAATATTTTCTTCTTAAAAATGTGTTAAACTTATAAAATTATTTAAATATATAATCCCATGATCATTTAAAATTCTTATGAATATATAATAATAAATATAAAAAGATATTGGAAATAAATATATTATTCTTATATTTTATATAGACCTTTAATATATATATATATATATATATATATATATGTCTTATATGGATCACATATAATATAATATGTGTTTATAATATGCGTGAGGGTATAATGAATATATAAAAATATAGACATAAAAAAAAATATAATATAAAACATACACATATATATTATCAGTTCGTTTATCTAAATATATATATATATATAATATAATATAATAGGATGGTAATTTTTTCAAATTGTATATATTTATATTTTCTAATGCGCTTGATCTCTCTCTTTTTCTTTTCCTTTAAAATTTTTTTTGTTAAAATAATTTTATAATATGATAAAAGGGTCTATATGAATAAGTCACACGTAAATATATATATATATAATATATATAATAGACATTTTGATATAGTTAGATGTCTTTTAATTCCACACACATACACTAAAATGTATTTATATATATATATATATATATTACATTTTTATTTTTTATCCTTATGTATTTCCTTTAAAGGGCCATCCAACTTTCTTCGTTCCATATTTTGAAAATTTTTATATTTCAATAAATAATAAAATAAAAAAAAGTATAAAATTTTCAATTTTTTATTTATCTATCTATTCATTTTTATCATTTTAATATAGTATATAGTCACTATGTATATTAAAAAAGATAAATATGATGAGAATAAAAGAATGGACCTTGATAATTACAAGAATATCATTCATAATAAGAAGAGAGGCACAGATTTATTGAATAATAAAGACCTTTTAGACAAGGGAGATATAAAAAAAGGTGTTGATGTAAAGGAGAGTGATAGTTGTATGAGAAAAAGTTATGATATAAAAGAAGATGAAGAAGAAGATAGTGTTGAAGGTGAGGATGAAGATGATTCTGATTATGATGTGTCATTTGATGAGATGTTAGAAAAAAAAGATGATGATGAGAACTATGAAAATGACGACGACGATGATGATGATGATGTTTTGTATGAGGATGAATATGATCAAGAGATAAGAGATATAAATTTTAATTCATATAATAATTATTACTATCAAATGTTTAATAATAATGAGGATGGTAAGAATGAGATTGAGGAATTGATTAAGAATAATAAATTTTTAAATAAGAAACCAAGTTCTCATCATGAAGATGAATTAAAAAAGAAAGAAATTATGTTTGAAAAATATAATAAATTATTATCTTCATATAAATTAAAAAAGGAATATAAGAATAAGAAAGAAAATATAAGAAGGGATAATAATGTTGTCGATAGTTATGAAAATAATAATAATAAAATGAAAGAAATAAAATTAAATAATAAAAAAGAAGATATAAATAATATGACATATAATAATATATATGATGAGAGTCCATGTTATAGTTGTAAAAGTGAAGATATGTCATATGATGATATAAATAATGATAAAGATTTTATAAATGATGTATTAAATAGAATAGACGAAATATATAATAAAGAATGTCGATATAAAAATTTAAAAAGTGTAAATAATAAAAATAATAAGATATGTATTAATGATTTAAATTTAAGTATTATAAGTGAATATTTAAATGTAGATATATCTGTATTTCATAAAAAAACTACAGTTTTATTGGTTGGAAATACATATAGTGGTAAAAGTTCTTTTATAAATTGGATGGCTGAAAATTATGTGCAGAATACAAGTAGTATAAACAAAAAGAATGAAATAACATATGTGGATATAAAAAATAATTTTACATTTAATTTTAAAAAATTAAATAATAAAAATAATCAATTTGGTATATTAAATGAGATGAAAAATAAGAAAATGGGATCATATATGTGTTCTGGAAATGAAAATGAAGATACATATGTTCATAATAATAATGAAAATAAAAATGAAAATAAAAATATTCGTTTGACAAATAATAAGATTATATTTTCTGGTGAACACTGTGATTATTTATTTAGACCGTTTAAAAAGTTGAGAGAGAATTTAAAAAATGTAAAAAAATATATATATGGAAAAATATCTTATCAAAATGATGTAACTAAATATATGAATAGAATAAATTATGTATCATTTATTGATAGTACTGGTATCAATGAAATAAGAGATGAAGAATATGATAATATATTAATGAATTTATCAAAATATGTAGATTTAGTTTTTATATTTATTGATTCTACAAAATTATCTATAAATAAAAGATTATTAAGAATTATAAATTATGTTATAGATAATCAAATTAATAAAGTTACAATATGTTTAACAAAGATTGATATGATAAAAAAAATTCATTTGTATAGATTAGTCTTTTATTTAACTCAATATTTTGTAGGAAATCTAAATGTATTTAAATATAACCTATTAAAACATAATAATATAGAAAATGACCAAGATAATGATAAAAATATCGAATGGAATAATCATCATAATTATATGATCAATGATTATAAAAAGACAGATCCTTATTTTCTTTATGGTGATCACTTGAATGATAAACCGGTATATAAAAAAATAAATCATTTTTTGAACAGATCTATGCGTTCTTTTCAAAATATTTTCTTGATGCCAGCTATTTTGAAGAGGATGATAAATAAGAAGCAAGTGAGGAGAAAAGTAAAAAATGAAACAGTAATGGGAGTAGAGGCAATGAGAGTGAATGATTTAGATGGGCATCTAATATATAATGAGGAACACCCATTAGCAGGTAAATAAAAATATATATATATATATATATGTATGTGGGTGTGTATTTATATATTTGGAAATCTTTTCACAAAATAGTGAATGTTTTATTTTTTATTTTTTATTTTTTTATTTTTTATTTTTTTTTTTTATTTTTATTTTTATTTTTTTGGAAAGGGAATGATCTCTGTAGAAATAATCAAAATAATGAAAACGAAGGTAGCATTTTTAAGAAAATATTAACAAAGAGTTATAATTCCTTTAAAGAGAAGTTGATAGAATGTAATTCGAGTGATAGTCTTGAACACCATATTGTGAATGATAAAGGAATATCTAAAAACTTTATTTTAGAAGAGAATGAAAAGGAAGAAAAATATATAAATATATTGGATGAAGTAAATAATGATTCGTATGATAATCGAAAAAGTTTTTACACATCCACAGAAAGAAATAGATATAGTAATAACCATTTAAGAAGTCAAAATTATAAGAAGAGTGGAGATAATAATTATTATAATTGTAAAGATGATAATAAAAATATGTGTAATAATAAAAAAATAAAATATGTTGATTGTATAAAAAATTTAAGTATATTTTTGGGAGTACTTTTTTTTGAAGTTATAACAACCATTTATAGTTTAATTCATACAAGTATTAATACATATTTAAAAACAAATGATAAAAAAATTATGAATGAAAAGAAATTACAGAATTTAGAAGATATGAAAAAAGAAAAATTAAAATATGAAAATAATAAGAATAATAATTCTTTAAAAATCTTAGATTTTCTAACAATTTATTTACCTGAAATTATTAATAGTCCTTTAAAGAAAGAAAAATGGACATATAATAAAAATGATATAAATTATGAACATAAGAAAAGAAATCGTATGAGTTGTAATATACATTTTGAACATATGAAATATAATAAATATATAAATGGTGATATTAAAAATAATGACAAGAATAATTATAATTCTTCTTATAATAATTATAATAATAATAATGATGATGATATTTTTGATAGACGTTATAGAAATGATTATAATTTACAGAGAAGAAGCATACCTGTAGATTTTATGTTATTAGATAAAAGAAAAAATGAAAAAAATAAAAATTATGTAGATAAAAATAATTATATAAGTAATAGAGAATATTATGAAAACAAGGATCGCTTTTCTCATTATGATAACAAATTTTATGATGGTAATAAAAATAATTTAAAAAATATAAGACATATTAATAATAATAATTATGAACATGATATTGAAAGGGATAAATATAAATATGATAATAATTATAATGACAGAGGAAATGATTACTTTATAAAAGAAGATAATTATTATTATGAAGATGATGAAAATATATATAAAAGACAAATGAATAATAATATTAATCATATTGATCATATTGATCATATTGATCATATTGATCATATTAATTATAATAATAGTAATTATAGTAATAGTGTTAAAGAATTAAATATGATACATGAATTATTATATAAGATCGATGAAAGTATCAACCTGAAAACGAATCAAAGTATATATATGCTTAAAAAAGATTTAGAAACCATCCAAAATAGTTGTTTAAAAAAAATATTTGAAAATAATGAAATAATAAAAAAAAATAAATCCTTACGAATACAAAAATTGAAATTTTATTTTTTTAAATATACTGCTATTTTTATAGGTTTTATTATATCTTTATTAAGATATGATTTATTAGTATATTTCAGTTTTATTAAACCCGAACTTTTATTTAGTATCTTTTCTAAATATTTTTTATTCTTATCATCTTATAATAAAAATTCTCTATTTATTACAATTAACGTTATTTTAATTATTGCTTATTTCTCTTTATATTTGAGATATAATAAACGAAATTATTTTAAATCTTTAGACAAAAGCGATTTAAACAAAATTAAAATTATCCTTTTGTTTACTCAAATAATATTTGATGAAATTAATCAGATACATATGAAGCTCCTCGGAAAAAAAGAAAAGAAATAAAAAATATTTCCATGAATAGGATGGACAGGTAATCATATCAGGAAGGTCTTTTTTTTTTTTACATAAAGGTTAAAATATATATATATATAAATATATATATATAAATATATATATATATATATATATATATATATATATATATAACAAATTAAACGTGACAAAACAATATTTTGAATAAACAAAAAAATAGAGCATTTTAAAAATAAATAAATAAATAAATAAATAAATATATATATATATATATATATATATATATATATGCACATACATTTTTGTGATTTTTTTTTTTTTTTTTTTTTTTTTTTTTTTTTTTTTTTTTGAATTATATTATATATACTAACTAAAAATATTAATTAACATATGATAAAACAAGGAAATCGAATTTACATCAAATATTATTTTTATATCGTCTAATATGAAAAATTCTTCATTCAAATGTTCTACGAAATATTCTACGCTTTCTCTGAAAAAAATAAGATCATTTTATATGGTTAAATGAAAATATATATATATATATATATATATATATATATGTATATTTATTTATTTTTTATATTTTATATTTTATATTTCTTATTTTTTGTTACCTTATGTGACATTTTGCTCCTTCATAATTTAAACAATAAGAATCAAATAATGGAAACAAATTTGTTGTTTGCAGATAATTTTGAAGACTAGTAAAATAAGAAAACATCATGTAGACACTTGTATTTGTATGTTTTATAAATATGAAAAGTATAAGATATATAGAAGAGTGTAATGAAATATTATTTGTTTGTTTATTTATGATATACATATTAAAATATATATTAAATAATTTAAAAAAGATATCATATGAAAATTTATTTTTTATTAAATATGGATAAAATGAGATTATAAAAGAAATAATATTATTATTAATTTGATTATATAAATTGAAAACTTTATTTTCATTATTAGACATATGTTTTGTGTTTATAAATTGAATACATTTTTGTTGTTGTGAACATAATTCATAATATTTTTTGGTTAAATAATTTATCATTTTATTTATATGAATAAGAAAAATATTAAATATATATTTAATGTCTATACTGTCAAAATGATTTAAAGAATTATCAGCTGATATAAGATGAAACTCAAATATTTCTTTATTATTAATATTATGTAATTTTTTATAAATATATTGAAACAATTCAATTACATTAAATCTTTTATAATCATATTTTTTTAATATAAACATGCGAAGACATATCCATTTAATTATATATGCTTGTTTACACATAAAGGCAAAATTTGATTTTTTCAATAACATTTTTCTTAAATGATATATCTGTTGGCTTATATGATTTATTTTATTATTTTTTTTTTTTTTATTTGGAAAAAAGAAATATAAGAAACATTTTTTCTTTTCATATAAATGTTCATCTTGTGATTTGTTTTTATAAAAGCACATAAAAGATCTATAATAAAAGAATTTAAAAATTTTAAAAATCCAAACATTTGTTTTTATTGTATCATCTTTTGTTTCTTCATATTTATTTTCTTTTTGTTCTTTCATATGACTAGCTAAATTTTTTTCATCGATATGTGTACCTTTAAAATTTTCTATATCGTGTTCTAATATGCTTATATCTGTTGATGATTCACTAAATTTTTCTGAATCGCTTGATAAAATATAATTATAATTAAATGGATCATTATTTGTATTTATATCATCTATATTTTTATTTTCATTTATATAATTATTTTTTATTTGTTCTTCTTCAACATGTGATTGTAATGATATATCTACATTTGTATTATCACTTTTAAATAGGTTATAATATGTTTGTAAATAATGTTCTGTGTTTTTTTTTTTTTTTTTCTTTTTCTTTTGATCTAGTATTTTATTTATATAATGATCATGCTTCATGTCTGTTATTATTTGGCTTAAGGGTAATATATGAAGAATGGTATTAAGAAAAGCATAACTTTTAAAAATTAATATTTTTATTTTTTTATTTAAAAATATAGCATCACTTATATATTGAATACCTTCTATAAATATGGACATATCATAATTGGAAATAAAATATTGTATTTCTTCTTGTATGCATGTAACAAATGTTTTTATATGTTCTTTATTATTTTCTTCTAAGGTATAAATTTTTTTTTCCATATAAAAATTAAAAAACTCATAATTAAATATTATGGAAACAACTGAAAATAAAAGATCGAAGGATTCATAAATGCTGATATTTAATAAGAGTCCAATTTTATATAAGTATAATATAAATATGTCTTCACATATTTTTATTTTTTTCTTAATAATATGAATGACTTTGGAATGGATACAATCATATGGTTTATTATAACTATTATTATTACTATTATTATTATCATCATTATTATCATCATCATTATTATTATTATTATTATTATTATCATTGTTTGTATTTATCATGTCGTTAATTTGTTTTAACAATGAACATAAATAAAAGAATAAATGAAAATTTATTATCGAATAGTTCTTCATGTTACACAAAAAGGAAGACCAATAAATAATTTTTTCCTTCTTATAAGTAGTTTGAATAATACTACAAATAATGTAATCTATGAGCTCATTAAAATATAAAACATTATTTTTTTTTTTGTTTGCATCTTCTTTTATATCTTTATAATTAAATATACATAATAGATTTGGATCGACACATATGTTGTTACTTGTACTATTTTTTGTATTAATTAGATTAGATGATAAAGAAGATATATGATTTTCAAAATTTTTTTGTTTATTAAAAGTATCCATATATAAATTCTTATTGTGATATTTATTATAATATTTATTATCATCAATGTTGTGACACATATAAATATCTGTACACCTATTTGTAGCTATTTCATAAAAATAAAAATTTATAAATAAATTATTTGTATCATGTAAATTTTGCATATTAAAAGAATATATAATGGTATTATAAATATTTAAACCAGCATGCATAATATTATAAACCATTTTATTAATTTGATCAACAAATAAATATACATTTTTTATATTTTTAAATAGGTACATAAAAAAACTATTATTCTGATCATATAACATTTGATTATCATTATTATCATTATTGTTGATGTTGTTAATTTTTTCGTAGTGTTCTAATTGATGATTATTTATATTTTTTATATTTTCAACAACATATTTTGTATGTTGTTCATTATATGAATTTTGCACGCTTATCATATTTTCTGTGGATATACATTCATCAAATTGAAATGACATATGAAATAAGAAGAAAGAGGAATTATCAAACTTAAATATAGTATCTAAAAATAATTTATCTTCTTTTACATTTTTTATATATTTATTAATATTATTGGCTAGTTCATAATGTTTTAAATTTTTAATAATACCTTTTTTCAATTTACTATAAAATTTTTTTATGTATAATTTTTTTTTCAGATAATTATTGTAAGATGTTTTTTCTAGTTTGATTATTATGGAATGAATAGAATCACTAGATATTTTACTGTGATTATTATAAAAGATTTTATTATTGTCCTTATCATTATAATCTTTCTTATATAGATTCTTATGGTCAATAAAATGTTCCATCTGATTTGTTTTTATCTTTAAATTTATGCTTAAAGCATTTTGCATCTTTGTTATATAACACACATGTTGTTTATTATAATAATATGCACTTTTTTTATATGTGTTATGAAATATATTATAATAAAAACGTATATTCAATAAAAGATGAATTAATAAATATAAGGAATTATAATATATATAATTTAATATCTCTGATGTATATAAATTATTTACGATATTTTTTTTCAATATTTTAATTACTTCTACTTTTTTATATATTCCTGTTTTAAAAAGATGTTTTTTAAAATCACTTAAATGAAACATTTCTTTGTTTATATTATGTGGTATATATTTCATATGATTTTTTAATTCATAATTATATATATCATCAACATGAATAAAAGAAATATTTTCATCGATATAAAAATTATTTTCTTTTAATATATGTCCTATTAAACAATTCTGTTGTATTTCATTGCATATTTCTTTTATATTTAATTTTTCTAATACTTCGATGAAGCGATAATCATCTTGATGTGTATTTAAATGTACTTGCTTATTATCATCAACAGTGTTTATATTAATATATGATGTATTATTATCTTGTATGTTTTTTTCTTTTTCTTTTTTTTTTTTTTTTTTTTGTATGAAGGTTAAGAAATTATATATAGTCAAAGTTATAATTACACTTAAAACTATATGTTCCCTTTTTTTTTCATAAAAATGCAGAATTATTTTGTTTAAATAATTTAAGAAAACATTAGTCATGTGTATATCTTTTTTTAAGGAATATTCTAATAACTTATAACATTCAAAAAAATCTGGTTTATTAAAATATAATGATTCTGTTTTTTTATCATTTTTTTTCAAATTTTCTCTTTTTATAAAGCATATATTAGAATGAATACTTTTAATTTCCTTTAGCCACTGGATTAAAAATTTTACAATACATATATGAGATATATATGTTAAATTCATGAACTTAATAATTTTCGTTGTATTCTCTTTTTTAAAACTTTTGAATCGTTTACTATAAATATATAAAGAACTTGATAATAAGTCATTAATATAATAAGCTTTATAAAACAGAAGAGGGAAAAAAAAACTTAACCTTATGTGAGAACAATATATATTTGATAATGCAGAATTGTTCATTTTTATAATATCATGTAAATCGTAAATAATTTTTTCATTTCCATAAGACACGATATTATCATCACTGTTATTATAATCAATAGTATCCATTTTATTCTCATTATCAACACAGTTGTCATTTATGTTTCCATCATTATTGTCAGATACATTTTGTTTTTTATTTTTTTTCAAATTATTATTACTTAATAAAGTGTTGTCATATTTTCTTTTATTAATATATTTATTATGATGATCATGAGGGGGGTTCACATCATCTATATAATTATGATGAATGAATAAATCATCAGAGTTGTTATCATAAATCCAACCTTCCAATGTATATATCTTTTTTGCTTCTTTAAAAAAATTATGTGTGTTAAGAAATTTATGTTTATTTATATCTTTATTCTTTATATAATCTATATAATAAATAACTTTATTATCATGAATTAAATTGTTGATATTATCTTTTATATATAAATTAAAAAATAGATTTAAATGATACATATTATTATTATTATTATTACTATTATTATTAGTTTTATCATTTAAGTGCATTAAGAAATGTATACATTCTTTTTCTGAATGAGATAAAAGAATTTTATAATAATTAAAATAATTGTTTATTTGAAATATAAAATCGAATAAGGTAAAATTTTTAATATTATTTATATTAAAATTTGGTGGGAAATCATTTTTATTATTTGTTAATTCTTTTATATTATTTTGTAGTGACATATCTTCTTCTTTATATTGTAAGGTGTTATTTGTTTTTATAAGATCTAAATGTATATGTTCTAATAATACTTCTTGTTTGTAAGCAAAATTGTTCATATTTAATTTAATATTATTTGTATATTTATGATTTGATATATATAAGAAGCATTTTTTTTTTGTTGATTTCTGAAATTTGTTTATATAATGTTTTATTTTCTTTGTTTGTAAAATATTGTTTTTATTGTTACATATAAGGTTTGATAATTTTTCTTTTAAATCTATTTGATTATTATTTTCTATAGAAGATAATAATAAAGTGAGTATATTTTTATGAATATATTCTAAATTACTTATGAACATTAAAAAACGCATTATTGATTTTCCCATTTTAAATAAAAATATTTTTACAGATTCATTATTCCATAGTTGTAAGAATATTTCTAAGGATAATGTTTTGATTAATATATATTCCTGATTATTATATTTGTTGATTAAATCAACACATTTGATAAATATATATTGTGTTATTAAAATACAAGAACATATATTTAATAAAAAATTTTTAATATATCTTAAAAATGTTAATAGTAAATGTTTTTTATATATATGATATGTTTCAATTTTTTCAAATATTAAACGGAATAATTTAAAATAAAGAATATTGAATAAAATTTTTTTTTTTTTTTTTTTTTTCTTCATCATATTTTTTGTATATGTCTTTTTTTTTATAGTATTATTATTTTTGATTGGTTTTATTATTATTGGTAATATACGTTCTATTAGATTTACAAGATAGTTATTTTTCATATTATAATTTTTCATAAGACTTATTAGAATAAATAAAAATAATATTAATGTATTTTTATTTAATATATTTAATATTAAGTTATAATACTTTGCATATTCTTCATCATCTTCATTCATAATAATAATTTTGTATATTAAAAAAAGACACATGTTATTTATATAATTATCAGTAATTGAATAGAAATTTTTAAAAAAAAGAAAAAAATTTTCAAAGGGTAATGGTAAGGATATGGAATTAATGTTTGATATGAAATCATCACTTTCTTGATCATTCTGTTCACAATTATTATTATTATTATAAATATTATTATTATTGTAATTATTATTATTATTATTATTATTATTATTATCATCGTTGTGATCATTTTTTTCTTTCTCTTTATTTAAATTATTTTTAATTATTTGTTGTGTATTTTTTGATACATCCTTTTTGATTTTTTTATGAAATGAAAATAAATTCTGTAGAAAAATAAATTTAACATTATGAATTATAATCATTTTATAATTAGTATAAAAAATATTTTTATAATGAATATAATTATTTTTAGGAAATAGATATAATTTGAATATATCTAAAATTTTAATATTATCTTTTATTTTTGTTTCAACTTGATTAAATAAATTTAAAACATTTGTTTGTTTACATTTGTAAGTAATTTCTTGCCATTTTTTTTTATATTCTTCATGTTTTTTATAATATTTGTATATAAGTATATTTTCACATTTTTTTTTTATATCACTGTTTATTTTATTTTCTATAATATTTATATTTTGTATATTATTTTTTAATTTATATAACCCTTGATATGTTTTTGTATTGGTAACAAGTACATTATCTTTTTTTTTATATACATTATTATTTATAAAATCTACATCATTATAATTATCATGATTATATGTCATATGTTGTATCTCATCATTTGTTTTCTCTGTATTATTTTTATTATAACCATGATCATATATATTGGTATTAACGTATTTATTTGTTTGATATATATTACTTCTTACAATTTTATTATATGTAGAAAAATTGCTCACGCCATCATTATTTTTGAATTCTTTTTGTAGGTCATATATTTCTTTCAGAATAAAATTTATATTATTTTCATCGTATTTATATTTTATAGTAATATCGTTTATTTTGTTTAATACATGTTTAATAGTTTCGTTATTGCTTTTTTCTCTTAATTTTTTTTGATAAAACATTTTCATATCATGTATTCCTCTTTTATCATTTGATAGAATATTAATACAATGTGATAATATATCATGAACACTATCACTATTATTATTATTATGATTATTATGATTATTATGATTATTGTTTTTATTATTATTATTATTATTATTATTATTATTTTTATTTATGTGATCCCTTTCTAAAGGGACATTTTTATAATTGTTATATAATGTATGTGTATTATTCAAATTATTTTGTATATTCTGATGATAAGTCTTATCATTTTTTTCATTCATATATAAATAATTTTTATTATTATCTATCTCTTCTATATTTTGTGTATCTTCTTTAGTTATATTATTTGTCGTAGTAGATACATATTTTGAATTATTATAAACCGTTTGATTATTATCATATGAATAATCAACTATTTTCTTATTACTTGTATTATCTTTTGTTTTATTATTATAATGGTTTTTATATAAATTATAAACATTTCTAGTATCATTTTTATTTATATTAGTCATATAATCTACATTGGAAGAATACACATTATCTGTATTTATATAATTCGAGCTTTCTGAATTTATAAAATTTTGTTTATTTTTATCTTCAGTAGTATATATATTTTGATAATGTCCTTTTTTTGAATTATTTGTAATTTTTTTATATACATTTGAATTAGTAGATTTAATTTTATTCAAACTGAGATTATTATTATTATTATATAAATTATTATTGGTATAATTATTATTGTAACTATATGAATTATTATTTACACCTTTATTTCTAAAATTATTTTTATTATATTCATTTGTTTCATATATATTATAATGAACACCTTGGTTTTTATTATCTGTATTATTGTGGAAAGGTTTTTTATTAAGTGTATTATTATCTACATATTTGTTATTATTATAAATTTTATTTATAAAAGGATTGTATTGTGATGAAGCATGTATATTATCATTATTATCATAAGTATCATATGCAACATTATTTTTTTTTTTTTTTTGTCCTTGCATATTTTTTTTTCCATAAACATTTTTGAATTCATTGTCTATATTATTAAAAAATAAATTTTTTGTCAAATTTTTATTATTGTCATTAGGGTTGTAATTATTATTATTATAATTGTTATTATTATTGTTGTTGTTTTTTTTCCAAATATTATTATTACTATTATTACTATTATTATTGTTATTCATTTTTATGGAATCAAGTAAAGACAACGATGATGATGAAGAAGAAAAAAAAAAAAAAAACAAAAAAAAAAAAATTTAATTGATGATTATTCTTCACATTTTGTTCGAAAGGTTCATATACAAAAATTATGTATAAGACAACAAAGAAAAAAATAAATAAATAAATAAATATATATATATATATATATATATATATATATATATGATTTAAATGTAAAAATTTTATTTAGTAAATAATAATAAATCACAAATATATCATATATATTATATATTTTTTATTATGTTGATGATCTATTTTTAATATTACAATGATTAAACTTATATATTTTGTATTATTATATATATATTTTATGGTATGATGCTTAAAAATTTTGATTAATATATGGTGACCACATAAAAAATATTAAATAAACAAAAATATATATATATATAAATATATATATAATATATACCTTTGAATTTTATTTTTAAAAAATGAAAATATGTATTATTATTATCCCTTATATTAATTTAAAATAATCAAAATATATTTTCATTAAAAGTTTACAAAAATTCAATTAATTTTTTTTTTTTTTTTTTTTTTTTTGTTGTTTATTATTATGTTTATATACTAAGGTTAAAATATTGTTTTTAAGATAAAACAAAAAATCATTTTATAAATATGAGAAATGTATAAAATAATGACACATAAAAAATAATAAATAATAAGAAAATAATACTTTTACATATATATATATATTATATATATATATATATATTTATTTTGTATGACCGATTTTACTTAAAATTCAAAAGAAAATTTTAAAATTATATTATCTTTTTATAATGTATTTTTTATATTTTACATATATATAAATAAATATATGTATATATATATTTTTTTTTTTTTTTTTTTTTTTTTTTTTTGTTATTCATTCTGTGAACATATTATATGTATATAATATATATATAGAAGTGGGTATATATATATATATATAATATACATTTATATATGTAACATTTGATCAAAAATAAAAAAAAATAAAAATATAGATTTATATATTACCATTTAATAATATTTATTATATATATATATTTTTTTTTTTTTAATAATATCTTGAAATTTTCCTATTTTTTAAATATTATATATATATATATATATATATATATATATATATGTGGGATCTTATAAAATATATATTTTTCTTTTCTTTTCATTTTCTTTTTTTATTTATGGTCTTATTTTAAGGGATATAATATATAAGCAAAAATGTTATGATACAAATAAAATATTATCTTTTACATCCTTTTTGTAAACATAACGTTTATTGGATGATAAAAGAAAAAAAAAGAAAAAGAAGTTTTATTTGATAGGTTTTAAAAGTATATAATCGTGAATATAGAATTATTTTTTGTGTGTCTATTAAAATGTATATGAGATAATTTTTTAAAAGTACAAAGACTTTCTATATATATATAAATTAAATATATATATATATATATATATATATATATATATATATATGTTTATATTTTTATTTATTTAATTTCCAATTCACCATTTTACTCTTTAATGAATATATAACAATTAATATTGTTCCTTCTTTCTTATAATATTCAAAAAATTGTCTATACGTACAGATCAAATGTTTTTTTTATTTTTTTAATTTTTGTAATTTTATTTTTAAGAATGAAAAAATGAAATCAGTGTTAGATAAAAATAAAAAGAAAGAAGATGAACAATTATTGAAAGCAAAAGAATTAAAAGAAAAAATTGAGTCCATGAAAAATGACTTGGGTATATATAAATATAAATAAATATATATAAATATATATATATATATAATATCTTCCTTACCATACAAAAAATAAATACACAAGAGGTTGTCCACCTATCATTATTATCTTTCTTATATGTATATTTTTATTTTATTTTATTTATTTATTTATTTTCATTAGAATCTAAGACAAAGCTCATATGCTTGTTAAAAGAACAAAGAGAGAATAAGATAGAAAATATAAAAAAGCTAGAAATAGAAAATAAAAGCAATTATAAACATTTTCTATGTGAATATGAAAATATATTAAATAATTATAAAATTATTGAAAAAGAAATTCATGAAATGTTAAATGATTTAAAAATGTTGTGTGAAAGATCATATAATGAAATATGTAATAATGAATAATTATGAGCTTAAATGTTTTTGTAGATATTATAATTTTATTTTCCAATGTTGTTTTTTTATGTAATATATATATATATATATATATATATATGTCCATGTTCATATCATATTTTTCCTTTTTTTTTTTTTTTTTTTTCTTTTAAAAAACTGTTATATATATATATATAAATATAGTACAACTGAAAAAAGAAAAAGAGAATATTTTCACTGATAAAAATTTAGTTCTAGAGGCTAAACAGAAAGAACTTGATACTAAAGTAGACGGTGTTGAATTAGAAATAATGAATCATTCATGTATGATAAATGTAAGAATAAAATTATTTTTATCATTCGATTTTTATATGTAAATGAATAAATAAATAAATATATTCATATATATATATATATATATATTTATATGTACTTTCAAAGGATGTATTAAAAAAGGTTAGAGAAATATTTAAAAAAACCCACGTCCAATATGAATATGAAGAAGGTATTATAAAAATATATATATATATATATATATATATATATATATATATATATATATTTACATATATAAAAAAATATGTGTATATCTTTCTTCTTTTTTTTTTTTTTTTTTTTGGTAGACTTAAAACCACTATTAATAAGATTACAACATATAAATGTCAACTCGGATGAAATAAAATAATACGCGAATATTTTATTTATTCTTTTAATAATGAAAAAATTATCTTAATAGGATGTTCAAGATGAAAAAAAAAAAAAAAAAAAAAAAAAAAAGAAAAGAAAAATGAAATATATAAATATATACATATATACATATATATAACACATTAGTTGTACTATTTTTAATTGGTGAAAAAATATGTATAATATTAATAAAAAACATTTTCAGATAAGGGAGAAAAAAACAACTATGAAATTATTAAAATGATATAAAAGTGTTTACATATATATATATATGTGTAGTATGTGGTTGTGAAGGGGAAAAAATTAAAAAATCATTTTAATGTTTCAATTCAGCTGTTAAGATGTTAGTAGCTTCCTTAGATTCTGGTAGGGCGTTTACATTTTTTCCTGCTTCTTCTTTTGGGTCAGTATGTAATTCCATTAATTTAGAAATATCTAATTTAGGTCTTTTAAGAATTTTGACTTTTCTAATAAGAACATTTTGTAATGGATAAATTTTTTTGCATTGTTTTTCAATTTCTTTTCCAATAGATTCAGGAATAAATTTCTTTACTAAATCTTTTAATAAAACTTTACTAGCTTCAGCAGTCATAATATCAACCATTTTCTTTCTGATTTTTTTTATTTGGCTAGTTTGAGCATAGCAAGTACTTTTGGTTTGATTTTGCCTTTTTTTGGTAAAAGCAATACAAAACATTCTTAAATGATAATTATCTAAAGTTTTTACATCTGTATGTCCTTCTATTAATGTATATCCTTTTCTTATTAAAGAGCATAATTTATCTCTGGTTATACTTAACCCACAAAAGTCAGTATAACAATCTCTATTAATAATATGATCACAACTTAATTTGATTTTCTTATGGGCTTGATCTTCATCGTTGTTAAGGTCAGCCAAATTTACTTCATAAATTCTTCCCTTCAAACTATCAGTAGCCAATTCTAAAAGGAAAATAATATAAATAAATAAATAAATAAATATATATATATATATATATATATGTATATATTTACATATATATATGTTTTTATTTTTATTTTTATTTTATTTTTTTTCATTTTTTCACTTACTCTTTCCTATCGTTTTTGTGACTAAGGTTTTACCAAAATTTCTGACCAAAAACATTTTTGGGGCCTTTAAATCATACCATTCTTTTTTTGTAAAAACATCTGTAACTTTTTTTTTTCCACCTTTTTTTCCCTTGGATGTTCTTTTATTTTTTCCTACTGCCATTTTTTTTTTCTTTTCTTTTTTGTTTTATATATTATATTATTAATATAAAAGAAATTAATAGTTTTAGAGGTTGATTAAATTTATAAAAATTTTAATTTTATTTAAAAATAATATATTTTTTAAATATTAAGAAAAAAAAAAAAAAAAGAACATATAATTTATTTAAATGTATAAACTGAAGATAAAAAAAAAAAAATAATGTGAAAATATTAAATTATTTTCATAAATGTATATAAATATATAAAATAGAAAAAAATAAAATTATATAAAATTTTAATTATATATATAATATATATATATATATATAATAAAATGAGTAAATTTATATTTAATAGTAAAATATATATATATATATATTATACTTATATCTCATAATATAATATTTTTACATATATATTATTAATTGAAATATATACATAATTATATATGTAATATATTATATAAATATTTATGGGTTCCTTATTTTTTAATACTGCTTTTTTTCACAAAAAATTATGAGAATTAAAAAAATTTCAATATATAATATATAATTGCTATTAAATATATAATAATATATATTTATATTCTTATGTATATGTTTTCTTCTTTGAGGATCTGAGGGTTTACTCAATATATATATAAATATATTTTTAAGTGAATATATTTTTTTTTGTTTACATCAATATTATATATATATTTATAACATTAAGATATGAAGGTTTTAAATATATATAAAATAATATTTATATATATATTTATTATATGTATGTAGTATTTTATTTTTTTATTTTTACTTAAAATATTTATTATATATGGGCACTAAATAATATTGTATATATAATTTTATATGATATATTTTTTTATGTGGTGATAAAGGGGGTATTTTCTTCCTATAATACATATTATTATATATAAAAACAAAAATGAAGAAAAAAAAAAAAAAAAAAATATATATATATATATATATAATTGAATATTCAGAAATAGTATTATATTTTATTAATCAAAAAATTATGTAATCATTTTATTTTATTTGTTTAATATAAAATATATTTATTTTAAATAAAGGGAAAAAAAAAAAAAAAATAATAATATAAAATAAAAAGGAATAATAATATAATATATATATTATATATGTATTATAGAAGGGGTAAAAAATTATAATATATATATATTTATATATATAATTGAATTTTTTGTAGGAGAATATTTAAAAATATTTGATTTATATTATCATTTAAAGTTAAATTATAAGATATGCATAATTATTTCTTTTAATATCTTAAAAATGTGTTATATGTTTTGAATTATTAAAGGAATAATAAAAAAAAAAAAAAAAAAAAAAAAAAAAAATAGTATATAAATGAGATTAAGAAAGAAATATACCTTGATATTACAATACGATTAAATATTTTATAGATTGTATGAATTTCTTTTTATTTTTACAATTATTCTTAAATCTACAATACAATCTGTTAGCAAACTTATTGTATTTTCTTAATGATTTATATTGAAAAAAATGTTATTTAAAAAAATACTATAAAAAATAAATGTCCTTTTTTGATAAGCTTTAAAAATATATTTTAATCCTTTTTAAAAGTACACACACATATATAAATATATATATATATATATTTATTTTATTTGTTGTCATGATATTTATCACATATATAATAATTATAGATTAATATATTTCATTTCTTTAAGATCACAATTAAACATAAAAAAAAAAAATAAATAAATAAAATTAAATAAATAAATAAAATTATTTACACATAATTGGCCAAGGTTGCATATATTATAATATAAAAAAAAAAAAAATATATATTTTATAAGAACTAAACAATTTGTAGAAAAATAAAATATTTTTATATATTAAATGATATTATAATTTTTTATTCCTTTATATATTTACTTGAGAATATTTATTATTTCAAGCTTTATTCTTTTTGAAAATATCAAATTGTATTTTGATGACGTATTATTATTGTTGTAAAGAAAAAATTTCCACCTTATAATATATATATATATATATATATATATATATATATATATATATGACATATAAAATAATATTATATTTGTAAACTTAAAAGTATCTTTTTACTTTTTCTTAGCTTTCAACAATTTTTGCTTAGCTTCTTCTTCAGCTCTGTACAGAAAAAATGAACAAAAATATTTATATATAAATAAAATAAAATAAAAATAATGTTATATATTTCAATAAAAAGGAAAAACATAAAAAATATATAAATTGAGATATTATATATTTTTCATGAGAAGGTACAGACATAAATACATACATATGTATATTTATATTTATATTTATATTTATATAATATTAAAAAATTTAATGTACTTTTTTTTTTCTGCCATTTCTTTTTTAAAAGCAATATCTTCCTCTGTTAATTCTACTGGTCCTTTCTTTGCAGCTTTTAAAGGTTTTTTTTTTCCTCCCTTTAAAAAAAAAAAAAAAAATTATGAATTTAGAAATATCTTGATATACTTAATTTTCCATACAGATAAAAATAGAAACATTCCACATTTATAAAAATTGTTCTTATTTTATATTTATCTTTTTTTTAAAAATATGTTAAGATAATAATGTACTACAAATATATATTAACCTGTGTGTTCAAAGGCATTTTTAAGATATTAG
This sequence comes from Plasmodium sp. gorilla clade G2, assembly GCF_900097015.1. Lineage (NCBI taxonomy): Eukaryota > Apicomplexa > Aconoidasida > Haemosporida > Plasmodiidae > Plasmodium > Plasmodium adleri (nom. inval.). The sequence goes on from NC_041695.1 coordinate 856,696, forward strand.
TAAATATATATAATTATGTATATTTCTTAAAAAATATATTTTAATTTTAATATTGAATGGTAATTAAATGTACGTTTTTTTTTTTTATTATATTATATGTTTATATTAAAAAATTATAATAATTAAAAGAATGTAATAATAATAAAAATCAAAAAAAAAAAAAAAAAAAAAAAATTTTAAATGTATAATTAAGTTAAAATTTTTTTTTCATACATATATATTTTTTCTTAGGTATTAGGAAAGAAACAAGAAATGAAAAGAATATATATATATATTATGTATATTATATATAATTATCAATATATAAAAAATTTGTTTAAATAATGATATTATGTAGTATATACACAATTGTATTTTGAAATATTTGTATATATATATATATTAATGTAAAAAATATATTTCTTTTTCTTTTCTTTAATTTTCGTTTTTTTTTTTTTTTTTTTTTTTTTTTTTAATATCTTTTCCTACAAAATTGTATTATATATTTATTTTTTTTTTGAAGTATCATAAGAAGGTTATAATATATCATAAAAAATAAATAATAATATATATATATATACATATTTATATGTTTATATAATATAGTATTCAACTAATTATAAATATCCACAATTCTGTATATTTATATGTAGTATATATATATAAGAAATATACTTTTATATATTATAAGAATTCTTAAAACTTTATTCTATTAATAATTCTTAAAGATAAGATTATATATGTATTATAAAATTTTTAAAGGAATACACATATATATATATGTATATGAATATAGTTTTTATGACATGTGAGAGAATATATATTTTAACATACATATAACTATATATATATATATATATATATATAAATACAATTTGTAAGATTTTATTATAAATAAGAAGAATAAGTTTTAAGCTTATATATAAAATTTTATGCATCAAAAATTTTATAAAAACAAAATACAATATATATACATAATTATATAATTATAAAAGGGATATTTAAAAGTTTTTGTTATAATTTTATGTAAATTTTTTTTTTTCTTGTTTTATATTAGACAAGAATTAAATATATATATATATATATATATACATACATTTATGTATTTATATGTGAATTATTTGAACATAAGAAAAACTGTTTAATTAGATATGTTTGATGATATATAATATAAATATAAAAAATATAAATATATATATATATGTGCACATATTTTTATGTGTATATGTATTTTATGTAGATATATTTCCTTAAAAATATATAAAAAATATTTGTTGTTAATTATTTTTATATATATATATATATTTTTTTTTTTTTTTTTGTGTGTGTGTGTATTTATATTTGTTATTAATGTGAAATTTTTTATTATAAATATAATAAATACATATAGATAAACCTTATTCTATATATATTTTTTTTTTTTTTTTTTTTTTTTTAAAACACAACTTTTTAATATATATATATATATATGATTTATGTATTTTTTCTGAAAGAAAAAATCTAATTCATTTTAAACATTAAGTTATAAAAAGAGGGAAGAATAATTGTGTAGATTCTTTTCGCTGTTTTATTTATATATATTATATATTTTATATATGATAAAATAAATAAATAAATATATATATATATATATATATATATATATATATATATATATATATATATATATAGACAATATATCTACATTTTATTGTTTCCTAATTTTACTATAATAATATTAAATTGATATATATTATCATAGATAATTTTTATTAGTATTATATAATATATATATATATTTATATATATTTTCATTTTAATTTTTTTGTATGAATTTATGATTTTATATGTATCATTTAATGTCCATTTAATTGTTTATGTTATTATAAATGGAATGATCGTAAACCTTTTAAAATAATAATATGAAAGATCCTTTAAAAAAGAAAGAAAAGGAAAAAGGCTATTATAGCTGTTTAGATTTTGATAATTTGTATAAAAAAAAAAAAAAAAAAAAATTAAAGTATTCTATTAAGAGAGACAAGAATTTAAGTGACACAGAATTATATGAGAAGAACAAATTGGTTCTACGAAAAAAGAATAATCATGCATATATTTCAAAACATAATATATTAAGAAAAAAGAAAGATGAAGAGAAATTATGTTTGTTTAATAATGTAACAATATATAAAGATTATTTTGATAAAGGTGATGATAAGAATGATGATAAATTAAGAAACTTAAAAAAAATTTTAAGAATATATGAAAATGTGTCAACAAATGAAAAAAAGAAATTATATGAATTAATAAAATTCTTTTCTTTTTCTGAAGGAGGTTTTCAAAATAATAAATTACGACAGAAGGTGTGGTTATTATTATTAGGATTTAATATAAATATATCGAAAGAGAAAAATTATAATGAACATCCAATATCTATATTATGTAGAAATCAAAAGAAAAAATTTAAATATCATGATAATTCGATAACATATTTTAAATTAAAATGGAAAAGAAAAAAAGATAGTCAATATAACCATAAGAATAATAATTATTATTATTTTAATGGTGGAAAAAATAAGAAAATTAAAGAAAGGGAAAGGATAAATAAAAGGAGCAAAATTGAAAAAAAAAATAAAAAGAAGAAATATATTTTGATGAAAAATAATACGGATGATAATAATAATATAAATGATAATTATAAAAATGATGATAATAATATAGATAATAATCATAATGATGATAATTATCATAATGATGATAATTATCATAATGATGATAATTATCATAATGATCATGGTGTCCATGATTCTTTTTGTATTAATAATTCAAACTATTCAGGTCCTTCTAATTCGTCAGTTATTTCTTTTTCTTCATATAATTCATGTAATTCGTATAATTCACACTCTACTTTATCATTTGAATCAATTTCTCACAATTCACTTAATTCTTCGAATTATTCTTTATATCCATCCACATCATCCATTTTGTCGTGTACATCTGATTCTCCTCTTTCTTCTTCTTCTTCTTCATCTTCTTCCGTGTGTTCGTTTGTTTCCAATTTTTCAAATAATCTTCAGAACGTTAATGATCAGATACGTGTTATAAAATCAAAAGGGGGAGAGGAAAAATCAGGAAGAGGTGAAAGAAGAATAAATAGAAAAAGAGGAAGGAGAAAAAAAAGATGCCCTCTACATTTTTTCTCAGCTCGAGATTCATATGAAATTGGAGCATGTGAACATACAAAGCGTTCCGATAGTTATTATGCTAAAAAAGAAAATTCGTTATTCTCAAATGTTTTTTTTTTTTATAAAAAAAATAAAAGAAATAGAAGAGGGAGATCTGGATGTTTGTATGATGTAAATAAAAGAGCAAAGAAATGCATTAAGAAAGAAACGAAAAGAATTATACATTCCATATTGAGTATTGATAAAGATAAAGAAAATTTTGATAAGAAAAAGAATAGGAAGTTTTTAATAAAATTGTTAAAAATAATTTATAAGAATTTATTAGAAATAGATTTATATATAGTAGATTATATTATGAGAAAAGATGAATTAAAAGAAGGCAAAAGTGATATTTTAACTTATTTAAAATATAATATAAAAAATAATTATAATATGAATTCAGATATGAGAAGATGGATAATTGATAGTGTATTATTAGATGAGAATGATAGAATACAAGTTAAAAAAGATGTAAAAAGAAGTGTAAATACATGGAATGTTCATAAATCTATTATATATGAAATAAAAAAGACATATCAATATATATTAAAAAATATTATATGTAGTATATTATATAAACATTCTAATAAAATATATTATGCTCAAGGTGTTCATGATGTATGTTTAGTTTTTATAACATTATATTTTCATAAATTTTTTTTAAGATATAAAAAATATGTATTCTTAGAACATTTTATATCACGATATGTTGTTAATAAAATATGTAGTTGTATATATTCAAAAAAAAAAAAACGGGGGATAGGAAAAAAAGAAGTGCCTTTTGTTTTTGACAATTCTTCTTCTGATGTGTTATCAGAAGATATGTATATAAAAAAGTATAGTTTGTGTAAGAAAAAGGAGGTGCATGTTGATATGGCATCTGGTATTGACAATATGAATGATAAGATGTATAATGAGACTAATGATGATGATGTTAATAATAATTTGTTGCACGTAAGGAAAAACGTGCCAAATATTGAGAAGGTATTAGATAATAATAATAGTAATAATAATAATAATAATGATAGTAATAATAATGATAGTAATAATAATAGTAATAATAATAATAACTTATCAGAAATAGTGCATAATAATTTTTTAAATTTTGAAAATTTTGAAGAGTTCGAAAATTATTTTAAGAAAGGAGATAATAATATTGTTAATATTCATTCAAATGATAATGTATATAATAATTGTTTAAAAAGGAAAAAAGGAAATATATATTTATATGATATATTTGAAGATAATATTAGTAATATGTTTGCAATGGAAGAAGAATATATTGAAAAAATATGTTTACTTAAGAATATAAATTTAAATAAATATATAAAATATAAAAAGAAGAAGAAGAAAAAAGAATATATAGTATATTTATTATGTGAACGATTTTTATTATTTTATATGATTGATTATTTAACATTATCATTAGATATATCAATTAAGAATACATTTAAAAGTATCGGTTTATTATTAAAATATTTAGATAATGAGGTATATAATGTTTTTTGTTTATTACAGAAAGAACAAGAAGGTGAAAATATGAAATATAATAATAAGAATTATAAAAAAAATTGTGATAAGAAAAATTCAAGAAATAGTTCTTTAAAATTAAGTGGTACAGAATTTTTTTTTTGTTTAAGTTGGGTGGTTACATATTATTCTCATGTATTAACTGAGTTTGATAAATTAGCTCGAATTTTTGATACCTTATTATCAAATAATGGTATATTTATAATATATTTTACAAGTGCCATCATATTATATAAAAAAGAAGAATTATTAAAGATAGCTAATAAAAAAAAAAAGGATCAAGGATATAATAATTTATATTCAGAAACACATTATATATTTCAGAATATGAAATGGAAAGATATAAATGTGGAAAATATTATAAAGAAAACATATTATTATATGAATTATAAAATTCCTTTTGATACCTTTTTAAATAAAATAAAAAAAAAAATCTCCTTCCCACCATTTTCACCCATATATAGTTATCCTTTTATTCTTCATCATTTTGATTATGAAACAAAACAAGAGGAATTGAAAAATATGACAGTAGAGAAGTCGATTTTGAATTTTTATACTTATAAGAATAAGGAGTTTAATAATATACAAAATTGTGAATTGAATGATATTACTTTGAAGGATAATTCTGTGAAGGATATTTCTATGAAGGATATTTCTGCTGGTCTCATGAGTGATGTAGCATCTTTAAATAATAATAATAATAATACAAATGAAATAAAAATAAAGGAATCAAATAAGAAAAATAGTTTCAATAGTGATAATAATAATATAAGAAATAATATATCTAATGATTGTGTTAATAATATTGATCGTAATAGCGCATATTATAATATATTGAGGGAAGAAAAATATAATAAAAAAAAAAAGAATAATATCAGCAACAACAATAATAATAAAGATAATGAAAGTGTTAGTAGTTTTAAGGTGGATGAAGTTGATAATAGTAAATATATGAGCGATTTAGAAATTAATAATAATAACATGAATGATAATAATATAAATATTAATATCAATAGTAATAATATCAATAGTAATAATATCAATAGTAATAATATCAATTTTAATAATTCCTATAATATGAAAATTGAATTAAGTAATATGAAAAGGTATGATAAATATATCGATCATATATTAAATGATGAAAAAAAAGATATAGATAAAAAAGACAGGAATGATGATATATATTTTAATAATAATTGTTGTAAGGATAATAATATTTATTTATATTATCCATATTCCATTTTATGTAATAATTTAGATTTAAATAATAATATATTAAAAAAGCATTTACTGGTGGAACATTTTTTTAAATATGTACTTTATGATTTTATTTTAAATTATGAAGGGATTTGTAAAAATTATCAAATGGCATCTCAAAAAATTTGGTATACTATTAAATATGTACATGTAAGAAGTGAAAAAGAAGTTATTATTTATAAAAGAAGAAAAGAAAAAGAAAAAAAAAAATGTGAAAAGATATTTCATAAAATGACTAGACATGTAATGTTATTATATATACATAAATATAATAAAAAGAAAAAGAAAAAATATATTTATATGAATTTTTTAAGAAAACATAAAAAAAGTTGTTTATCATTTAATCATTTTATAAGTAACAAGATGAAAATGAAGACAAACAATAAAATTAAAAGAAACCATAGTTATAAAAATAAAAATAATCATAAAAATAATCATAAAAATAATAATATTAATATTAGTAATAATAAAGCTAGAGCTATCATACCACCCATTTATAAATATGTTATTCAAAATAGTAATGTTATAAAAAATGATGTGTCTTGTAAAAAGGCAAAAATTAATAATCCATCATCAAATACAAAAGAAAATAATAAAAAGAAAATTTTTGAACACATTTTTTATCTTATTAAAATGTCTATGCATAATTCTCCATATGTTCATTTCTTTTTAATCTTTTTTTTAATCACCTTATTTACATCCATATTTTATTATCGTCGATAGGGAATATAAACACACCATAATATATAAGATATGATAATATATGAAATATATAAAAATGGACATATATATATATATATATATATATATATATATTTGTTGTTTTTATAAAAAGAATATGCAAAAAATTGTATATTATGATCAACAAATTATAAAAGAAATGTATAAAAGTTTTGTATATATTGTGATACTTATAAATATACACATAAGAATTATTAACAAGAGAAGGAAACATATTTATTTTATATTACAAGCAAGACTGGTTCAAAAATAAATAAATATATAAATATATATATGTATAAATCCTTCTCATTTTATTTATAATATGTGTTGTATAAATATATAATAACCACAATTTTATAATTTTTGTGTGATATTTTTATTTTTTAAACATTTGATAATATATATATATATATATATATATATATATATATATATATATATATATATTTAATTATATTAATATTTATTTGTTTTATAATTTTTTTTTTTTTTTTTTTTTTTTTCGTTTTTTTGATCTTTCAACTATTATACACAAATGGTGAAAATGAAAAACTAAAAAATTTATGGTTTCAATATTTTTTAAGGAGTAATACTTTTGTAGGAGAGAGAAAAAAAAAAAAAAAAAAAAAAAAAATTAAATGTATATGTAAATATAAATATAAATATACATATAAGTGTAAATGCTTTTACATTTCATAAAATATGTTATATATATATATATATGTTCAATATATTAATCACTCTTAATATAATTTATGTATGCTTTCATTTAAGAGGTTATAATATTTATAAATATTAGAATGACATAATAATATACATATATATATTAAATATGTGTACGTAAAAAAAAAAAAATGGATATGAAAAGAAATAAATCTTAAAAAAAAATAAACAAAATTGTACACAATACATACATATACACATAAATAATATATATATATATATATTTATTTATATATATATTTTTTTTTTTTTTTTTTTTTTGTGATAACTAAAAATGATATGCTTCGAATTAAGATTATAAAATGTTTATAAAAAGAAGGATAATAAATTTTTATAAGAATAACCCTTTTGCCTTTTGCTTAGGAAGTACTTGGTTTTTATTAATAAACGGTGGCATATTATTCAGTTATAAATATTTTAAAAACTTTGAACACAGGCATTGTTATATTAATGATTCCATAAATATTTTAAAAATATATATAAATTATAAGAAAGGTGATAATTTAAAATTATTAAGAAGAAGGGGTAATATCGATTCTTCAAATGAAAGGGCAAAGTGTGAACTGATCTTTTCATATAATGATGAGAAGATATATTTAAATGTCAATGCAATAAAGATAAATAAAAAAAAAAATAATAATAATTATAATGATAATGATAATAATAATGATGATAATTATAATGATGATAATTATAATGATGATGATGAATATCGAGACATTTCTATATATTTGGAAAATCCATTTTTGATAAAAAAAGATATAAAAAAATATTTTTTAAAAGTCAAATTATTTCTTTCTTCATTTGTTACAAGTACAATGGAAGATCAAAAAAGTAAAGAAAATTATGAACATGAAAATAAAATGAAGCATAATATTATTGAAAATAATTTAATACTATCAGATAATATTAAAAGTAAGAATGAAAAAATATATGATATAATAAAGAGTGGATCTATTTGGAAAATAAACAATATAATGGTAGTAAAGAAAAAAAAAAAAAAAAATATAAAAAATGATATCATTCAAAGTGATACACTCCAAGGTGATAATATATATCCTCCTTCAACAGATGATGATAATAATGTGGAATATAATAATATTATAAATTCCTTTTTATTTTATATAAGAAGTTTTTTTAATAATAATTCTTGGTATGCGTATGAAATATATCCTATATATGGTAATATTAAAGATAATTCTTATTATTGTAAATATGATAATAAAAGAAAGACTTTAAATGATACTCAAAAAAATTTATCTCAAATTATGTTATGTGCTTTTTTCATTTCTACTATGTTAGCAATTAAAAGGATTTATATATATAAAAATTCATATTCTAGTTTAAATTTTGTTAAAAATTTTGTATTACATAATGAACATCTTCATAATATATTAGGCCATAAAGAAGTACAAATATTAAGCATATCAGGGATACATGAAAAAAATTATCTCAACAGTAAAATATTTTTTCAAGTAAAAGAAAAACAAGGTGTTATACAAATGACAGCTACTCGAAATTCTTCAGATACCTCTTTTTTTCTTCTACACGCAAAGTTATTATTAAATAATGAAGTTATTGAATTAAAGAAAGAAAATTAACAAAACAGGCTTTTTTTAAATCAAAAAAAAAATATATATATATATATATATATATATATATGTGTTATAAACAAAATGAATATATGAATATATAATAATTCTTTAATCACACAAATTTGTAAATCTTTATGATCATAAAAAGTTTTTATATTATTTGTTTTATGAAATTTGATGGCTAATATTTTTTAAGAACTATTAATAAAAATAATGTTTATGTATATATATATATATATTATATATATATTTTTTAATTTTTTTGTATACACATGTAATAGGAAAATTATTTTGAAATATTACCCACATATTTATAATATTTATAAATATATTTTTTTTAATCTTTTAATTTTTTTTTTTTTTTTTTTTTTTGTCTATTTTGAGAGAATTTCTTTGTTTTTTAAACACACAAAAGTTATTATATTTTTTAAAATTAAAAAATTGATTTAACATATAATTACATAAATTGCAAGAATATTTTTTTTTTTTTTTTTTTTCTTCGTTCTAATTAAAGGAATAAAAAATAAATAAATAAAATAAATAAATAAACAAATAAATAAATAAACATATTACCAAATAAACATATAAATATATATAAAAACATATATCAATTAACTTATTAACAAATGAATTATCAAACATATAAATATATTTGTTATATATAAGATGCCTGTATGTTTTAGTACCTTTAAAATATGTGGTTATAATGAGAAATATAATATGATATTGTATAGGGAACCTATTTTAACAAGTAAAGAGTATATAAAAAAATATGTGATATTTTTTCCTGGTGATTATTCTTATTTTTTTAGTAATTCAGTATATACATTATTTAAAACAGAGTCAACATGTGAATGTACAAATTATTGTTATAGTTATGAAGCATTATTTTGGATAGTATCGCAAAGGTATTTATATGATTATATTTTGTTTATTATTCCTAGTAATTTTTCAAATTATTTTGCCACATATTCTAATTTTTTAAATCCCTGTGATATACCTTTAGATAATAATATATATGAACAGAATAAGGACAAGGGAAAGAATTATGATTCATTAAATATGGAAAATAAAATAAATAATAAAAATGTCTCTTATATTAAAAAAAAAAATGAATACATTAATAGTAATATAAAAGCAAAAAGTATAAAACACTTATTGTGTTTATTACTATCATTAAATAATGAGGTTTTAAAAAATGATATACTAAATGAAAAAAATTTCCATAAAATAAGCAATAATCATAATAATAATAATAATTATAATAATTATATTTGTTGTGATAAGCCAGTGATAAATTATTTAGGTGACGAATTGAAGACGGAAAAAAATATATATTCGAAAGAAAAGAAGAATAATATATTTATTAAAAATATAATAAAAAACAAATTAGTATTAATAGGATTTAGTAAAGGATGTAGTGTATTATTTTCTTTATTACGAGAATCATATGAAGGACCATTTTTTTGGTCTTATGTTGATTCTATCATATTCTTAGACCCAGGATTTAATAAAAATATATATAACATAAATATAGAAAAAAAAGCATTAGAAAAATTATCACAACATAAATTGAAAATTAGTGTTCATTGTACACCTAATCAAATAATGGATAATAAAAGTATGAATATTCATGAGGAATACATAAATTTTGTTAAAATGTTAAAAGATATTAATATATATATTAGTACATATATATATTATATAAATGTATTTAAACTATTGAACCCTTTAATGTTACATTATGAAATCTTAGTTGATTATTCTGAAGAATGTTCTAACATCTGTGAGGAGGAAAGTACACCTTTAATAGTAAATGGTGTTCATGTCACTGAAATACAATATTATAAAAGGGAAAAGTCTTTGAAGGATTTTTTCTTTGATAACTGGAAAAAAAATTCATGGGTGTTAGACACAATGTTATAAAAAAAGACGAATGATAAGATAAATTAAAATAAATGTGTAAAAAAAGGGGGGTAGTCCTTTTATTTTATTCCTAATTAGTATAAATATTAATATTAACACTATAATTTATATTAGTATTTATATTATTATTTGCCTTTTTTTCTTTTTTTTTTTTAATATATGAAAATTTTTTAATACGATTATGTTTTTTTTTTTTTTGATTTTTTTTGTTGCAACATAAATATTTAAGGATATTCCTTATTATTTGTTATATATATATATATATATATATATATATATTTTTGATAAAAATTTATATAATTGTGTTTATAAAAAAAATAATAAAATAAAATCTATTTTTATTATAATATGTTAAGATAGTTTTAATATAAATAAAAAGGTATAAATTAAAATGAAGAAATATGTATTAATTTGATATAAAAAGATATAAATATTTATTAATATATATATATATATATATATATATATATGTGTGTATTAATTAACGTTTGTATGCTAATTCTGGTTACTATAATAAAATACATTTTCATACATACATGTCTGATGATCCACTTGGAAATCATCATAGATAATACTATTTCCTATTTTTTTTTTTAAATATATTATAGTGTCAAATTTTTGATTTTTAATTTGAACTTCTATATTACCTGTATTTGGATAATCATAATAAAATACGTAAGATTCTTTTGAGTTATTGATTTTCCAAATAATTTGGTTAAATATATATGAGAATTCTATAATACCACATGATCCAAGAATAATAGATGCATCATCATTATATTGGAATGTAAAACTTTCATCGTTATCATTTGTGTTAGGTACACAAGAATCATCTTTATTTTTATAATTTTCTTTACATGTACAATTAATTTTACTATATTTAAATGTACATTCTGAATTTCTAGAGCATCCTCCATTATCTTTTAGACAGGGATTTTGTACTAAACATACACCATCTTTTTTATAATAATTATATGTACATACACATATTGGTTCTTTATTCATTACATTTACACATATAGAATTTTCTGAACATTTTTTATTATGTATACATTTATCTTCTAGAACACATTTACCATTTACAGCTACATGTCCTTGTTTATTACATACACATTCATGTGGTTTATTTTCTCTATAAATACATTTTGAATCTTTTGGACAGTTTCCTTCATTAATTAAACAGGAATTTTGATAAATACATTCTCCTTTATCATTTTTTTTAAGATTTTCTTTACATACACATTCTGGTTTAAAGTTAACAATAGAGCATTCTTCATTTTCTTTACAATTAATATCTTTACAATAATCATTTAATATACATTCACCTCTTGGTGATCTATAATAATGTTCTTTACATTCACATTTGAAAATATCAGTTTCTTCATTATAAACACACATTTCATTTGGATTTGTACAAATGTTTTCATATTCTTTTCTTTTACATTTATTTTTGGCTATACAATTAATACCATCTTCCATTTTATAATCATTACCACATATACATACACCATTTTCTAGAACAAAGCTTTCTGCACATTTACATGTTTGTTTTCCATCTTCAATAGCACAGACTTTATTTGATGGACATAAAAGATCACATTTATTGTCTGGAACACATTTACCTTTAACATTTTTATATCCTTCTTCACATTGACATATTAATTTATCATTTGGTAAAATTTGACAGACTTGATTTTGTGAACACAAAACAGATTCACAATCATTTGGACGTTCACAAACTTTATTTCCATATTTTGAAATATAAGGATTATCACAAAAACAATCATAATTAAATCTATTTCCATAACATGTAGAATTATTTGGACATTTACTACATAAATTGGAGCAACTATAAGATACAAAAAGATATTGATCATTTATACAATAAGTATCAAAATGATATATTAAACCAATATCACATTCTGATAAATCATTACAATATGATTTTAAAGAATTAGTCAATGATAAATCATTACATCCTTCTCCACCTTTTAAAATTGCTTTATCTATAATTATTTGTCCACCTTGACATTGTAATTTACTTGAAAAACGACTTCTGAAAATTTCTACTTTTTTAATATTCATATTGTTTATATTATTATTATTATTATTTCTATATGGATCTGTACTAAAGTGATGTGGATTATGTAAGGATATTTCATTTTGTATTTCTATCATGGATAGATTGTTATGAGAAATTTGATTGGAACGATTATTTTTTGATATTAAACGAAATTTAGATCTATTCATATCTGGTAGAATATTTGAATTATATGATGATTGTATATTTAAATTATATAAGGATGGTATATTAGAATGAAGTTGTGAATTATTATCTGAATTAATATTTTGATTAGTGAATTCACATATATAATCATATTTAAATACTGTATTAAAATTAATACATATATTATCATGATTTAAATCATCTACTGTATCTATTGTATTTCCATAAGCACATTTGTTTTTTCCATCACACATTTTTTTTAATGATTGTGTAACATATTTCATTTTGTTTAAATTGAAAGAAACTCTATAACAAGATACATATGCATTAATTACTTCAATGGAGAATCCATTTTCACATTGCATAAAAATATGTTCTGGTTTTAATGCTTTCCCTTGATATAAATTATTTTTATAAAATTTTTCTTTTTTATGTGGTTCGATTTTTATGGCTAGTTCTAAATCATTTTTTGTATAACATTTATTATTGTAATAATATTTACCTTTTTCACATTTACATTCAGCTTTTTTCCCATTTCTTATTTGTTCACATGTGGAATGTTCAGGACAATTTAAAACAGTGCATAAATCATTGTATTCACAATTATTTTTAGCTGATGGTAATAATGATGTTTTACATGTACATGTTTCATTTTCTCCGTCACAAAATTGATTTACTGAACAAATATTTTGTGTACATCTATAATTTTCTTCACAATCATTTGTTAATAATTCTAATCTGTTAAAACCATATTTGCATGTTGCTTTATTTATATCTTCATTATTTGCATCACATATTTCATTGTTCTGTAGGTTTAGAGGACTTTTACATTGATATTGTATATTAATAAAAAAAAAATAATTAGTAAGTGATTTATTTTCATATTTTATTGAATCAAAATTGAATTTACAATTGTTTTTTCCATCACATAAATTTTTAATATATGTAAGAGTTTCTTCTTGTAACATAATATTATCTGTATGTACATAAACAGATCTTAGAGATATATACATACCTTGACAATTAATTTGATCGTGTTTTCCTTTTTCAAAAAATGTTTCTTCATAAACAACATCAGGTTCTAATAAAAGTGGTTGTGATATGTAATAAATGATTATATGTGTAGAATTGAAATGTGCACAATAAATTTTATCATTTGCTATTTTATTTGTTTTTATATCTTCACTATTTGGTAGTACTATTCCGCAGAATGTTTTTTTATAACATATTTCATTCTTTTTATCATTTGAATTATATTGTTTTGATATAAAATAATCACATGATTTTATGTCTTTATTATAAGAAAAGAATGTTTTAATTTTTTCTGTTGAATTGCGATTTAATATAGTATAAACGTATTTATTCAAATAAGCATAATCATTTTCACCATTATTATTTAAAATCGAATCTGTTTTTAAATTATCTCTGACTCTATGATCAAGAGAAAATGTTAATTTATTTATTTCATTTTTTTCATAAAAAATTCCGTCTATTAAATCAATTGTCGATGTTTTCTTGATTAATACTATTATAAGAAGGGTAAAAAAAATTCCGAACATTTTTTTTTTTTTTTTTGTTTTTTTGAAAAAAAATTTATTTATTCAATTACATAATCAGCATTGATGAACAAATATATATAAATATATATGTATATGTTTTTTATAATTTTTGAAAAATTTATCTATGTTCTTTTTTTTTTCATAATAAAAAAATTTTATGTGTTCATTTTATAATATATATATATATATAAATATATATGTATACACATTTTTATTATATTTAATTTTTTGGTTGTGGTTATAAGTCCCCTTTCTATTTACTATCGAAGCATGGTAATATATAAATATGAATATAAATATATAAATATATAAATATAAATAAATATATATATATATATTTATATGTTTATACTATTTTTTAAAATTAATTCTACAACCTCCATTAAACATATCATTTAATAAGTTTAGATTTATTCTATTAAAAAAAAATATATGAGGTCTTTCCATGGATAATTTTTTTAAACATTAAATAAAAATATTATATAGAAAAAATTAAATGTAGAAAGTAAAAAAAAAAAAAAAAAAAAAATTAATATCAAATAAATATAAATGAATATATTAATACTCTCTCAAAGAAAAATTCAAAAAAAAAAAAAAAAAAAAAAAAAAAAAAAAAATATATATATATATATATATATATATATATTTTAATATTTAGTTTTTTTTTTTTTTAATATAGAAAAAAGGTTACCGTTGTACAGTTAATATTAAGGTAGCATGGTTCTTTTTACTTATTAGGTTTTAGAAATTAAAAAAAAAATAAAATAAAAAAAATAAAAAACATATATATATATATATATATATATATATATATTTGTTTATTTATATAATATCCAAATGTATTTATTATATATTTTTTTTTTTTTAGAAGTAAAATTTTTTAACTTTTTTTTTTATATATCAATAAAACTTTTCATGGTTTCCCTTATATTACAAAAAGTCTGAATCACAGTTGGTAATTCATTTTATTATATATGCATGTTAAAAAATGTGTTTTATATTAAAGAAAAAATTATTATTTTATTTTTTTTTTTTACACATAAAAAATAATATATATTATTTATATATATTTTTTTTTAAATGAAGATGTGTAAATTTATATAAAAGTATATATTTCATTTAATATTGGGGGTAAAATTGAAAAATTTTTAGATTAATTATTTCTCTTTATTTGTAGAAAAATTAAAATGTTGGAACATTTTTTATGTAATTCCAACATGGTATTATAATGTTCCATATATTTAAATAATACATATTAACATTACATTAAATAAATATAAATATATATATATATATATATATATATATATATAATCTTAATTATTGTTCCTAGTTGAATTATAAGCAGGTATCATTTGACATGATAAAAAAAAATTTGTTTATATATATATATATGAATGTACATATATAGTTTATAAAATAGTCTATCTCTATATATAATAATATATATAAAGGTTTAATTAAAAAAGTTTTTATATTTTTAACCATTTTAGAGAAAATATAATTATATATAAATGTCTGACTTTTATTAAAACGTAGATATATCATAATATTTCCTTTGTTTAAATAACATGAACTGCTTATTTGAAAATTCTTTTATATATCAGAATTTTAAATTTAAAGAAATATAACTAAATATAACAAATATATAACAAACAAAACATTTTAAACATAAAAAAAAAAAAAAAAAGAATATGACAATATATTTTATATATATGGTTTTGATAAAATTTACATGTCATTATACATATATATATAACTTTTTTTTTATGGATCCTTTTTTTTGGGTTGCCTTAAACTATATATATTTAAAATGTATACTATATTAATATTTACCTTTCAATATAAATAATTATGCATTTCTATACCTAAAAAAAAAAAAATCACGTTTAAATCATATTGTATATATAATATATAATATTTTTTCTTTTTATTAATTTTCTAAGAATTTTTTATGGGATAAAGAATAAATTATAATTTTAATATTTATAGAATTTTTTTTTTTTTTTCAGTGGAATAATAAATTATATCTAAATATTTAAAACAATTTTTTTTTTATTATTAAATTAAAGGGGAGGAGAAAAAAAAAAAAAATATTATTATATATACATAATAAAAGAAATATATATATATATATATATATATATATATATAATACAGAAAAATTATATTTAATAAAATAATATATATTGTTGTATAAAATATGCTGAGAAGAAATATTTGAACATTTTAATTATATGATATTTTTTCTTGTTAACTTTAATTTTTTATGTTTTTAATTTTTTAATTATTTTTTGATTTTAAAAAATGGACGAATTTAATGAAACATTAGAAGGTTTAGAGGTAAGTTAAGAAGATGGACATTTTATATGAAATAGAAATATAAGAATAAATGTTGTGTAAAAATAATGAACATAAAATATATATATATTATTTATTTTGTTATTTTATTTTTTTTTTTTTTATAGGAGAAAATTGAAGAATATGAGAAGCAGTTGGCACTAGTAAGAGATGAAATAAAAAAGTATGAAAAGCCAGATGAGGAAAATGAGCAGATAAAGAATTTGAAAAAATTAGAGGGTGATATGATTGAAGTTATAAATTTAACACGTGATTTAATTAAATATAAAAAGCAAAGTAAGAAGGAAAATTATAAATTAAATATGAATATTAAAAGATAATAAAATTATATTTTTGTATGTAGCTTAGTTTTAATATATATATATATATATATATATATATATATATATATGTATGTATGTATTTATGTATACATTTTATGTGCATTATAATATATATATATATATATAATTTTATATCGTAGATGAATTAGAAAATGACGAAAATAAAGAATTAGAAAGAAGTGGAGAAGTAGCACCAGATATTCATGAACATATAAAAGAATCAAATAAATTTATCGGAAGGACTTGTAGTCTTAATTATGAAAATAAAATGGTTTATGGATTAATAGAAAATGTAGTAATACAAAATAATATAGAGCAATTGTTAATACATATATTTGAAACTAATGATAGAATTATGATACCTCCAAATTATGTTCAATTAAATGAAGTTTTAAATGAGTCAGCATTAAAAGAGAATAATCAATTCCAAGCTTTATATAAAAAGGATGGGTAAGAAAAGAGGCAATTAATAAAAAGACATATACATATATATATATATATATATATATATATATAATATTATATTTTTATGTATTTATTTTTATTATAGGCAGTGGTATGATTGTATAATTTCCAAATATAAAGGGGATTCTTTTTTAATTACATACATTGGATATAATAATAGTGAATATGTTAATACAGATCAAGTACGAATAAAGAAAAAAAAAAAGATCAAAGAAATTATCACACCAGGAGGTTATAAATTACCAGAGAATTTAATAATTAAAGAAGGTGATTCCTTAAAAGTAAAAATGGCAAAAAAGAAAAAAAGAATTGCTTTGAAAAAAAAACAAAAAGATGAAATTATGGATAAAGAATTTTCTAATAAATCAAAACAATGGAGATCTTTTCATGAAAAGGCTATAAGTAAAAGTAAACATCTTTTAGTATCAACTAAAAGGGTTGAAAATATTGAAAATAAGAATAATCAGACTAATTTTAATATTAGGAGAAAATTTGATTACAATGATAACGAGGAATGAGCATAAAAAAGAAAAAACATAAATAAAATAAATAAATAGAGGAAGAAAGAGAATACATAAATGAAATTCTATTTGTTATATTTTTTAATTTTTTTTTTGTTTTTATATGTATATGAATTTATTTAGGATATTATTATTTTTGAATATTACAAAAATGAAAGGACTATATAAATATATATATATATATATATGTATATATTTATTTTATATTTTTTTTGTAGTACATTATAGAATACACACTTATATATAAATATATAAATTAAATAATTTGAATTTTTTTTTTTTTTTTTGAAAATATTATATGAATATTTTTTTTCTTAATATTTCTTTTCCTTTTTTTTTTTTTTATTTTTAATATAATATTTTAACTAAATATTTTCATCTTCCGAAGAGATATAAAAATATATATATATATATAATATAATATTTAAATTTTAAATTTGTAGTAAGGACTTTTTATTAAAACATGGAATGTATGTATTATTTATAGGGATATAGATATGAAAAATATATATTTACTATATATTATATATATTATTATATATGAGTTCTCATATATCAAAAAAAATTTTAAATAAAATAATAAATTTATAAATATATTTTATTTTAATATTTATTTGTGAATTGCTTAAAAAATATTTTTCCATTTTGGAAAAATTTTGATAGAAAAAAAAAAAAAAAAAAAAATAATAATATAATATATATATATAATAATTTTTGAATAATAAGAATAAGTAATGTTTTATCAATATTTTAAAAATAACAGAATGATGATGATATAATATTATAATTTGAATATATTAATTCATATTTTTTATTTGTTATTAAGTTATATATTTATTATAATATATATATATATATATATATATATATATAATATATTTATATTTTGCATCATTATGATACTGTTAATATCTAATGGAAGAAGAGAAGGTGTTAGATTCATTCGAAGTATTATACAACAATGTGAAGGGGAATATGTATATAACAAATAGATTTCTGATATATATATCAGAGACAACTAAAAAGGAAAAAGATGAAAATAATTCGTTATTTTTAATGAATGATATAGATTTGAAGATTTGCGTATTTAGTTGGAAGAAAACTGAAAAATCGAAGAAAAAAAATAAAATTCGTTTTACTTTTGCTAGAACGGATAGAAAAAATAATTTTTGTTTTCATGATTATAATAGTACAGATTCTTATATTTTTGAATTTTTTAATGAGAAGAATTATAATGATATTAGTGATATGATAAATTCTTTAAATAAAGATAATTTAAGAAATCATTTATTTGTGGACTTTAATTTAAATTTAATAAAAAATGAATATAGGATATATGAAACAAATGAAGATGGTAATGATATTAACAAAATAGATAAGAATAATGTTAATGAATTATTAAATGAACATGATAATTTTAATATAAATAAAATAACAAGTGATGAGGTGTTAAATGTTTTACGATCTCATGAATTGTTAAAAGAAAATGAGAAAAAAATGAAAAGAAGGAAAAAAGGAGAATTAGATACCAATGATATAATTATAGAAGATGATAGTAATAATAATGAGGTTGATAGTAGTGAGAATAATTTAAGTGATGATAATGATAATGTTAATGATTTTTATAATTCTTTAAATAGAATGTTTGAGGCTGATAGAGATTTTAAAAAATTATATGATATGTGTATTGAAAATAATATATTAAATGAAGAAGAATTTTATAAATTACATAAAAATCAGTTATATGAATATAAAAATATTTCTTGTTGTGAAGATATGAATATATTAAAAGAACCTATATATATATCAGAAGAACAGAAATTGTCTAAGAGTGTTGAAATAAATAATGAATTAAGAAGATTAATTTTAAGTGAAAATAAAGAATTAAAAAAGTTATATGATTATTATATTGAAAATAATATATTAAGTGATAGTAAATTTTGGTTTTTTTTATTTAATAATAAATATAGTCATTTATTTTTTTATGATAAAAATGAAAAAGATCCAATGTCAAATAAACAAGTGTTAAATATTAAAGAAGATAAATTGTTTGAATCTTTATCATATAATTTAGAAAATTTAAATCAAGATATTAAAGGAACATTAGAGAAATGTATATTAAAAGAATATTTAACACATAAATCATCAAATAAAAAAAATGTTTTATTTAAAAATAATTATTATTTTAATGAAGAAAATATAGAAGGTTTTGGAGTATTTACTAATGAAAAATTAATCAAAAATTATAATAATTCTTATAATCTATTAATTAATAAATTTAATAATTATTGTATAGGTATGATAAAAGATAATAAGTATACTCTGGATAAATTTTATGATGATTTAAAAGAAAAAATTGATGACACTGATTTAAATATTATGGATGAAAAAAAAGCACAACAGTTTAACTTGGAAAAAATAAAAACAAATATATGTGATGAGGAAAGTTTAAAAGAGGAAATATCGCAAAATGAGAAATATGTGAATGATCATTTTGATAAATTTATGGACGATTTAAGGGCAAATAAGCATACAACTAAAAAAAATTACGCAGATTTGTATAATATAGGTAATTATTAAAATAAGAAATTGGAACAAAATATAAAACTGAATAATATGCAAACACACACACACACACACACATATATATATATATATATATATATATATTATATGTATGTGTTATTTTTATTTTTTTATTTTTTTCTAGGGAGGGTTTTATTTGTTCTAAATACGAAGAGATGCCAAAGCAACCAATCCTTGTTAATAGGAACTATTGAATATGAACAACACATTCTTGATATTGTAAAAGAATATCATATAAAAATTAATTATTTATTAAACTTATTTTATACATCTTATATTCCTGAAGAAAATAAGAGGAATAATATTTTAGAGAATTTATCAAGAATAAAGGATGAAATTCAAGCAAAGCAAGTAAACAATAAAATATAAAAATAAATAAATAAATGAGTATGACTTACCATATTGATTATATATATATTTAATTATATATGTTTTTATTTATTTAGGAAGAATATAATAGTGTCTTGATTATGGGAAAGCCATTATTGATTCATTTGTTTGAACAAATAGCTATATGTAAAAAGTTTAATGAAAAACTTAATAAATATATTCAAGAAAAGAGAAAGAAAGCATAAATTGGAAGAAAAAAAAGGAAAGTTATTATATTTTTTTTGTTCACATATATAATATATATATATAAATGTGACTATTAATTAAGCTTTTGTTTTGTTTTGTTTTCTTTTTTTTTATGTATACATTTATTCAGTTATTTATTAATATTTATTTTTTTTAGTGATTGTAAAACATTAGCTATTTGTCTTTAAATTTTTTATTTTTAATATAATAGTTTTGAGATTCATTATAAAATATATAGAATTTTCATACACACAAAAAAAAAAAACAAATTAAGAAAAAAATGAAATGGAAAATTAATATATATATATATATATATTAAGTTATGTACAAAATATGTACAGTCAAATATAAGATATAATTTTGTTTCTACAAAAAGAGAAACACTTATAAATAAAAGCATGGTAAATGAATATATGAAAATGTAACACATTATTGTATTAAGAATATATCACAAAAAAAAAAAAAAAAAAATAAATAATAAAACAAACATATATAAATATAAATATATATATATATATATTATAATTAAATACCACGTAAAAAAAAAAAGAATGTTATGTACACAAAAGTATAAAAATAACCATGTGTGCAAAAATACCTTATTCATAAATACATATATATATATATATATATATATATATATATATATATATTTATCATCATTTTATATTTTATTTTTAATTATTATTTGATAAGGTAAAGTATGATTTCTTTTGCATCTGCTGATATTTCTTCAAAACATTTAATGTAGGTAATGAGTCTATTGGGTTTTCTTTGAATCTTCTTTCAATTTCTAATCTCTTGATTTTTTTTTCTAATTTATTTTTTCCTTGTTTTTTTCCATGAAAAATCCATGATATATATCTGAAGGATTCTTTTGGCGTCATAACCTTACCAAATTCATTTTTATAATCTAGTTTAATATCATCTTTATCTGTGGACATATGTAATGGTTTGTTTTCAGGATTTCTATAAATTTTATCTTCCATATTTAATTCACCTTTTGTTTTTAAATATTCTAATGCACCAAATAAACCTTCATCCAGTTTAACTTCATTAAATATTTCTGATACTCCTTGAAGTTCAGAAGAATTATCATCGTTATAATCATCTTCATTTTCTAAAATCGTATTTTTTAATATATCTTCATTAATATTTTCTTCTAATATGTTTTTGTTTGATGAATTATATTCATCATTTAAATGGTTATCCACGTCCTGTGCGTTAGCAGATTTTTTTTTACTTTTTATTTTTTTTTCGTTTTCTAGTACATCAAGTGGTAGGGAAATATTTTTACAAAATTCTGATGTATTTGTTAGTTTGATAACATTATTGGAATTATAATGATTATTATCATTATTATTATTTTTATAATCATCATCATCATCAGAATGATCATTATCGTTATCCTTATTATTATCATTATTTTTATTTTTTTGACTTTTTTCATCTTCATTGATAACAATATATTTTAATAGTTCATTTTCATAGTTTTTTTCTTTTTTTCGTTTTTGTAAATTATTTCCTTTTTGTAAATTATTTCCTTTTTGTAAGAGTTCATATAATTCTTTATCATCTTCGTTATCACTAAAAGGATTATCAAAATAATTTATGTCCATATCCATTTGTTCTTCTTTAATTTTATTAATAACATCATTTAGTATATCTACATTTTGTTCGTGTTCATCTTTTTCATATTGTTCATCACGTTTCTGTTGTAATATTTTTTCTTTTTTCTTGGGTTCATTATTTTTATTAGTTGTATCACTTTCTTGATTATCTTCTTCTGTGTTATCATTATATAGAAAATCCCATGCATCTTCCTCTTTTTTTCTTTTATTTATATTTTTAATTTTCCTTTTTTTTAATTGCACTATATGGTTTGTTTCATGACTTTGTTTTTTATTGACACTTTTATTTTCATTTTTATATTCGTTTTTTTTTTTTTTTTCTATATCCTTTTCATGTTTATATTTTGTCTGTGTTTTTTCATAAGTTACGCTTACATCAAATGAGTGTTTGTCATCTTTATATTTAGGAAGCATTTGTATAGATGAATTATCATCTATATTATTATTATAATTATTGTCGTCATAATATGATAATGGATCATAATAATTTTGTGTCCAATAATTATCATCTTTTTTGGATAATAAACTTTTCATATTTTGTTTTTTCAATTCTTCATTTATTAAACAATCTTCTTGATCACTACACAAAATATTTTGATCTTTTAATGTCAAGATCATATCCTCTGTTATGTCTTCGTTTTTATGTTCTACTTTAACTTTACTAACAAAATTTTCATTCTCATTGCTATTTTTTTTTTTCCTTTTTTTGTTTTTCTTGTTATATGATTGTTCTTCATTTTCATCGTCACTATATTTAATTTCATCATGTTCTTCTAGTCTTTGGTTCATTGAATTTCTTGTTTTATTTATCCATGCTTCAACATCATTTATATCATCTTTATAATCTTCACTTATAGTGTTTATTTTTTGCTTTTTCTTTTTTGTGTCTCGCACATGCTCTTCAAGTTCTTCCTCTTTTTCTATTTGCTTCGTTTTATTATTACTAGAATTTTTTCTTTTATTTTTACCCCCTTTTTCATCATCATGGTTTTCATTTTTTTTATCATTGTCTTTTGTTATATTTAATTTTTTCAGACCTAACTTTTCTCTTAACTTATTTGTTTCTTCTATGCTTAATTCACAAACGTTATCATCCATTTTTTAATTTATTATGAACAATAACTGTTTTTCTTTCTTTTTTTTTTTGAATATGAATAAATTTACTCTTTGTAATATATTTCAAAATGGTAACTATTATGTATTATATACATGGATGATAAGTCATTATATTATAATATTTTTTTAAAAATTAATATATATATATATATAATATATATATTATATATTTAATTTTATTATATATAATTTAATAACGCTAATTTATTAATTTCGTAGTGTTTATATAAATCGAAAAGGTGAACAAGACTTTTCTTTTTTTTTTTTTTTTTATATGGTATAATATATTTATTAAAATTACAAAAATTAAAATATATATTATATATATATATATTTTTAATTTTTATAAATTTTTTTTAACTGAATAATTAAATATTGTTTTCCTTTTTTATTTTTCTTGATTTTTTAAGAAATTTCTATAGAATTGTTTTTTTTATTTTATTTTTTTTTATTTGTCATTAAAAAATAACAAATATGATATATACTATTATATTTGAAAAATAAAAAGGATTGATATTTTCATATTTTTCATTAAATTAAAATATAAATTTAAAGTCGATTTTTCCTTTTATTGATTATAATATTTTTTTATGAATTTAATTTTTATATATTAAAAACCAGAAAAATATATGGGTACATTTTATATATTAATATTTAAATATAATATTATATATGTATATATATAATATATTATGTATGAAAAAAAAAATAAAAAAATTATATGTATTGTATTATATATATATTATATATATAATTTTTTTGTATAGGGAATGAAAATATAATAATATTAAATTTCCCCTTATTAGGGAAAGAATTAATATTTATTATATATATAATATATATATATATATTTTTATTATTTAAAGAAATATTAATATTTAAATAATTTAATTTTTTTATCAAAAAAAAAAGAAAAAAAAAAGATGGAAGCTCATTTATGTTCTATTTTTTTTTTTTTTTTTTTTTTTTTTTATGAGAAGGAAATATATATTTTAATATTAAAAATAAAACAAATTATATCTATTATAATATATGTATATATAATATATATATTTTTCCATATATCAATTCTTATAAAAAAGGAAAAAGAATTATTATGAATATAAGTGCTATTTTAATTATTATTTTTATATATTTAAAAAATTTTGTGTTGATACATAATATTTTTTTTTAAAATATACGAATACAACCACAAAAGGATTTTTTTTTAAGATATATAAAAGATGAATATAAATATTTTTATATATGTGAAGTATTAATATATATTATAAAAGTATTCAAATGCATTTATTTGGATTTATGGTTATTATCATATTTTCGTTTGATACTTTTTTTTTTTTTTTTTTTTTTACTTTGTTCGAGTTCCCTAATATAAAAATATATATATTTTATATATATATATTTGAATATTTTATGTGTCTTTCTATTTATTTTATTTATAAGCCTTAAATATAACCACATGATATAAATAAATATATATAATATATATTGTTGTAAAAATAAATACAACACGTGTACAATATAATGTACAATTTTGTCTCACATTTTTTTAAAGATCAATTAAAATACACAATTGTAGTTATATTATAAATAAGGGGAATCACATATTATTCATTTATTCTTTAAAGATATATGTTTAATTACAATATAAAATAAATAAATAAATAAATATATATATATATATATATATATATATAGCAATTAGTAAAATATGACGTGTATATACAGAATAACGGAAATACCTCATATTATTCTTAAAAAAAAAAAAAAAAAAAAAAAAGCAATTGTAAGATTAGCTCATATTTGTAAATATACACCTATTTTTTTTTGTTTTATATAATTTTTTTTTTTTTTTTATTTTTTCTTTAATATCTCAAATAGTTTTTATGTACTTTTAAAAAATGTCTGAAATGTTTTTTTTAAAATATATGTATATTTTAATTTTTTTTTATTATATGATTAATTTGTTTGTGTTTTTTTTTTTTTTTTTTTTTAAAGTGTGTAAAAATATTATTATAAAAAATATAGTCTCATTTTTGAAAATAAAAAATTGTAATTCATCTTATAAAGGAAACATAAGAAAAAAAAAACAACAAAATAACTATGTATTAAATAAATATATATATATATATATATGTATATTTTATATTTATTTGAATTATGCCTATGTTTAAGAATTAATTTTACTTAATTATATATATTATTGAATATGAGAGAATTTATTTAATTGAACTTATTTTAAATATATACTTTTTTTTTTTTTTTTTTTTTGTAATTTTTACTGAACACATATTTGATAATATGTTTTCATGAAATTTATTGTAACATAATTCATATATTGATATATTTTATAATAATTTTTTTTTTTTTTTCTTTGTATAAACCTGTGTTACACACATTATATTATATGTAACAGAAATTTAAGATAATAAATAGTTATTTTTTTAGTATCTCATAATATGTACTATATATATATATATATGAAATAGTTAATTTCTATATATGCATATAACATATATTTTAAATGAAAAACGAAACATGTTTATTTTGCAATTAAAATTTTGAACATATAATATATATATATGTATATTATGTTATATATTGAGCAATTAAAAATATATGTTTATATAAAAATAATACATTTATATATTTTTCATTTGTTTATTACGTATATATACTGATTTCAATATATTCTTATTAAAATAAGGAAATACAAATTTTTAAAGTGTACCAAAAAAATAAAAAAAAAAAAAAAAAAAAATAATTATATGTATTGAAGAGAAATTTTTATAAATTATATTTTTGAAATTATAAAATAAAAAAATAAGGAAAAAATACACAAGGGTTTTGTGTATTATATATATAAAAATATAAATATACATGTATATATTGTTTACTATTATGAAACCAAGAAAAAGAAGAAGTTATACATATATGTATATTTGTTAATTTATTAATATGATTATGTATATAAAGATTTTAATTTTTTTTATTTTAACAGCTTGTTAATATATTGTGTATAGTTTGTTTGGAAATACTATATATATATATATATATAATAAACCATACCAATATTTTATATATATTATATTTACATAATTTTTATATTTTTTAAAGAAAAACAATAAGAATATGTGTATAAAAACAGTCCAGGACAAAATAAAAAAGATCATATTATATATTTTTTACGTTTCACATATATAATATATATATATATATATATATATATGTATTTGTATTTTGAATTATACGAAATATATTTTCCATTTGTGTTTAGTTGCATATATAAGTTTATGAGAATAATTTATAATTTTTTTTTTTTTTTAAATATAACATATATATATATATATATATATATATATATATATATGTAGAAGATACTACAACATAATAATATTGCCTATAAGCCCGTATATTTATTTATAAAAATATATAGAACCAGAAAATAATTATACTTTCCTCTTTTTTTTTTTTTTTTTTTTTTTTGTTATATTTGATTGCTTATTATATTTATATAAATGAATATATTTATTTATGTATAGTTTTTTCTTTTATATACAAGTAGGTGTATCCATTTAAAATTACATGTGAAAATATCTGAAGATACACAATAATACTTATATTTTACTACATATACATTTTGTAAAATAATTATGTATTTTTTTCTTTTTCTTTTTTTTTTAATATGTGAATTTATTTTTATTATTTAAAATATAATATATAATTATTATAGAGAAATAATTATTATCGTTATCAAAAAAAAGTATATATATTTTTTTTATGAAGGAATACATAATATTTTGTATAATAGAGTTATAAATAAATAAATATATATATATAATATATTATTATTTTGTGTTTTTTTTTTTTTTTTTTTTTTTTTAATATATTACCTAATATATATAATATAATTATTTATTTTAAATTATGTTCGTGTGCCTTTATATTATGAATAATATAAATACATATATATATTATATGTAAGATATATATTTTTACGAATATAATTTATATAAAAATATACATGTATTATTTTATATAGTAATAATTTATATGTTATGCATTTAAAAAAAAAAATGTACATATTTTTATCTATATATAAATGTATATAAAAAATAAATTACAATATATATATATATATGATATATATTTTATGTACATGATACATATGCTCTTTTTTTTTTTTTTTTTTTTTTAATTTTGTATATTTTAAAATATATATATATTATAATATGAATAATATATTTTTTTATTTAAACATTTTAAAATTTTATTATTTTATAATATATTTTTTTATATGTATAATTTATTATATATTTATTTATTAATTTTTTTTTTTTTTTTTGAGTTATTTACATTTTTATAATCATTATATGTATACCTTATTTTATATATTTTCATTATTATAGCATATTATATAGGTATATATTATAATAATATATGTATATTTTAATTTTTATATAAAAGCTTATTTATATTATAAAAAAAAAAAAGAATAAATGAATACATGAGTTATTATATTTATAATATATATTTAATAAATTTTTATATATGTATGTAAGATTAATATTATATGAATAATATATATATATAGTAACATAATTTATATGTATTTTTTTAAATAATGTTTGTATTATTTTGAGAACCTTTTATATTTTTTTTATTATTTTTTTTTTCACCACTATTACTTTTTAAATTATTCCGAAAAAGTAATTATATATTTATATATTATCATAGTTATATAAAAGAAAAATATATAATAATACATTTATTTATATGTATATATGCTTTTTCCCCTAACTTATAAATACATATATAATATATATATATTTATAATTTATATTTTATTTTTTTCTTTTTAAATGGAAAAAGAAGAAGATTTAAAAGATTTTTGTGTAATAGATAATCGTGGTAGTGATAGTCCGATAGATGTATCGTGTGATAACATAATTGATAAGAATGGTAATGTGATATATAAAAGTTATAATAATGTGTACAAATTAACATATAAGCACATATTTAAATATAAACGAATAAGCAGCATTAGTACTGATGTTATATATGATGAGAATGGAAATGGATATACTCCATTATATCATTATTATTATGATGACGTAATTAATTCAGATACAAATAAGGAAGAGAATTATGAGATTAATGAGGAAATATATAATAGAGAGAGTACAAAACAAGAATGTTTGAAATATGATATGTATGAATTATTATTATTACGTTTTTTAAAATATGAATGTGAAAATGATGATTCGGAAGATATATTAAATAAATATTGTTTTATAAGAGAAAGGAAATATAATAAACCAGGGGGGAATAAATATATACCTAGAGACAGAAGTAATAATAATAATAATATAGGAAATAATGTGAATGGAATGAATAATTATGTTTTATTAAATAATAATAATAATAATAATATGAGAATAAGAAACATATATAACAACAATAATAATAATAATAATAATAATAATATTAACAATAATATTAACAATAATAATAATTTTAATAACAATTTTAATAACAATTTTAATATTCATAATAATGATAACAATGATGATGGTTATGTGAAGGGAAGACATCGTGGAAATTATTTGTCAAGTTCATTGAATAATATAAATGGAAAGGTTTTTAAAAATTTAGATGATAATTGTTATAATTTACCAACTAATAATTTATATATTGATAAGGAGGGTAAAATGCATTTAACGGGAAAGGAACATTATAATGCTGCATCAAGTAATGAATATAACCATAATAATAATAAGAACATTAATAATTATAATAACAACAGTTATAATAACAATAATTTTTTTAATAACAATTATAATGATAATAATTATAATAATAGTAATAATAAAGGAATGGGAAATAAATATGATAGGAGTTTAAATTATTTAAAAAAAGAACATGATATGGTTGATTATGATTATAATAATAAAGGTAATATAAGAAAAAATGATTCTGAGAAATATTGGGATAATCCACCTTTACATTATTCTAAGAAAAATAATTATGATATTTTTACTTTGGGAGATATTAAAAAGTATGCAAAAAATAATGAGAAGAAAGGAAATAATAAATTTATGAATATGAATGATAATAATAATAATAATAATAATATGAATAGTAATAGTAATAATTATAATAATATATTTAAAGATAATGATGAAGAAAACTTAACCAAAAGTAATTTTGCAAAGTGGTTTAAGAATAATAATATGAATGTTAATGAAAATACAGACATAATAAAATATCTGAATAATAAAAATAGTCAAGGACAATCAGAAGGAAAGAACAACAACAATAGTAATAATAATAATAATAATAAAAATAATATTTTTCAGGGTAATAGTAGGAATTATGAAAATGCCATATATAATATAAATAATAATAATAATAATAGTAATAATAAAAATGAAGCTTCTTTTAATACAGATAATATAAACACAAATAATGGTAGGGAAGAAGAAAAAATTAGTAATACTGTTGCTGAATTATTAATGAAACAGATTTCTATGATTAAAGAACGTAATAAAGGTATGGATGTTTTGGAAAAAAAAAATACGTTTGGTTTTTTAGATAACAATTATCAGAATTTTGGTAGTAATAATAATTCTAATTTGGAAAAAAACAATATGAAAGAAAATGATATATATTCAAAAGAAGCAAGCAAAAGAATAATGGATATTTTCAGAACATTAAATTCAAATGGTTTAGTGTCACAAGAATCATTATTGGAGAATCAAGGTATACCTAACAATAATAACAATTACAATAATTACAGTAATAATAGAAATAAGAATCAAAATAATATTAATATGAATCATAATAATAATATGAATAATAGTAATAATAATATTAATAACAATATGAATTATTACAAAAATAATCATAAATATCATTCAATTGATAATGTGTCATATAAAAAAAACTTTATTAATAATTATAGCAATAATGATGGAAATAATAATAATAATAATAGTAATAATAATAGTAATAATGTGGAACATTATTATATGAATAATAAAAAGGGTTTTAAAAATAAAATTAATAACTACCATAATTTACCAGATAATAAAAATAATATCATGAATAATAATACATATAATAATATTAATAAAAATAATTTATCCAATATGGAAAATTTTCCACCATCATTATCATTTAATAATTCAGATGTTAATAAAAATAATACACAAGGAAATATTAATATTACTCCTATAATTAATTCAATATTACGTTTAGATAATGAAGTTGATAATGTACACAACAATTCAATATCTGAAAACATACAGAATGCAAAAGTAAGTAATGTTTTAGATTCATTAAAGTCATTATTAAAAGCTTCAAAAAATCAAGGTAATAATAATTATAATATACCTAAAAATTTTAATAATAATAATAATAATAATAATCATAATAATAGTAATAGCAAATTTATAAATTATAACTCACAACAATTTTATCCATCACATCAACAACAACAACAACAACAACAGCAACAGCAACAAATACAAATGCAAACACAAATAAATCGTACTCATTTGAATGATTATAATAAAAAAAAATTTAATAAAAAGGAAAGGTATCCAATGAAATATCCTGAATTTGATGGAACTACAAACGAAACTATGATGGTACGAGAAAAGGCAGAAAGACAACTTGTTTGAAAAATAAAAAAAATAAAAAATATATATATTTTGTTTTGCATATATATATTAATTTTGTACAATTTTGCGTATCCTTTTAAATATATATATATATATATATATATATGTTTATATATCTTATTAATATTTTTATTATTATATGCTTCTGTTAATATATATATTTATATTTTTAAGGCACTTAAAAGTTTAATTCAAAACCAACGTGAAATAAAAAAGTAATTGGTATATTAAGCCATGAAGCTTTTATATTAAAAAAAAAGAAAAAAATAATGAAATAATATATAAGATGTAAACTTAAAAAAATTAAAATAATTTTTTTTTTTTTTTTTTTTTTTTTTTTTTTTTTTTTTTTATTACTCCATATAGTGTATATATATATATGAATTATATGTTATATATAAAAATTTTTTATAATAATATTAATTATTTTATTTTATTTTTTTAATAATATATAATAAAGTTACAAATATGTATTATATATATAATATATTGTGATGTATTATTTTAGATAGAATGGAAAAAAAAAAAGTGCTACATTCTATGTTATTATAATTCAAAATAATATAAAAATTAGTAAACTTTATATATATGTAAAAATGTAAATAATAAATATATTAAACAATAAACTAAATATATTTTTAACTAAAATATTGTGAAAAGAATTGTAAATTTTTGAATTACATATTAAAAAGTCAGAAAACCATATAAAAAATTTAATATTTTTTTTTTAATAATATTTGATATATATATATTATTTTAAAGAATTACTTTTACTTTTTTTCTACTTTTGTAATTTTGTTTTATTCAAATTGTTTTTAAAATAAATACTATGGAAATAATTTTAATTGTAGGAATAAATTTATGCATTTTATCTTTATTTTATTATTATTTTTTTTTTTTTTATTTGAATGTATATATTTTATGGGATACTCCACATACACGTAAAAAAAAAAAAAAAAAACAATTATAATAATTGTAAAAGTAAATTATTTTCAATCTATATTAGATTTATTAGTTTTTTTTTATGTATATGTGAATTAATTTAAATATATTCCAATAAGTTATAACATAGTTTATCCCATATATCCAATAATATAAAAAATGTGGTCTTTATTATATATGTATTTATATATTTGTCCAATATTTTATATATTTCAAATATTAGATATATTTATATGGTGTTCATTAGTAAAATTATTATGAAGAGATGCTTATATTTTATTGATTTGTGTGTACATATTATTATTCTTATAAAAAGTATTATCATTTTACTCATATTGTTCATGATATTTATTTTCTATATCATCAAAAATTGTACATATTTTCCAACTGATCTTCACGTGTTATATTATTATTTTCATCAAAATCTATATCCATAGATATATTTTTGCGTAAATTTTGTCTTTGAGAATTATTATTTTTCGTTATAAGATCACTATATGGAATATTTGTTGATCCAAAATCTTCAAGAGATGTTATATCATTAAGTTCATTAGTATTTGCATTAATCATATTATATGTTTCATCATTAATTTTGTGAATAGCATTATCGTTAAATGGAATATCTAATACATGTTCCTTATTTTCATTTTTCCATTCTTCATTCAATTGGTTCAACATTTCTTCCTTATTATTCCATTTGTTACACATATCTCTATGTCTATCTAACCATTCATGGAACAAATCTATTTGATTACTTATAGGGTCACTATATGTTTCTTTTACAACACTATTTGTTGTTGTATGTTTTGTATGTTTAGTCTCAAATAATTCGTTTTCTTTTCTTTTGAGTAACTCATCATAAATATCAATATGTTGATTACTATTTAACGAATCATTGATTAAATCAATACCACTATATAAACTATTGTCCTTATGAGTATGTGTAATGTTAGAATATATCTGTGTATGTTTTGGAACATTCCAATTTATATTATAAGTAACCTCGTTATCACCATGTAAAACTCTATCTTGAATAGATGTAATAAAAGGTTTTTCTTCCATATTATTTGGTAAAATATTAGGTTGTGTATCCTTAGGCATATTATCATCAATGGTATTTTCATTAGGTAAATCCTTTGGTACGTTTGGTAAATATTGCGAAATAAAATCATGTTTCAGTCGATTCCATTCATTATACGTAAGTTTATTTGTGGGTTTATCACTATTATCTTTCACATCATCTGTATAAGTATCTTGTACGTTATTATTTGTACTAGGTTTTAGTACGACTTCTATCAAAGTTTTATATTTAGGTGATTTATAGGGATATATATCATTTATATCAATCTCTTCATACTCACTTTCTGATGAAGAAGTGATATCCGAAGAAGATATATCTCGAACATAATCGTCTGTTTCTTCTCCTTCGACATATATGTATGTTTTGCCTTTATATCCATGACTTCTGTAAGGGACATATTTGTTTGATGATTTGTGTGTAGGCATACTATAATCATTTTGTGGTATATCAATAACTCGAAATAAATTGGTAGATCGAAGGGCAGGTTTTTTCTAAAAAATGTGAATACACAGATAGGTATATGTAGGATTTTGTATGTATATGTAGGATTTTGTATGTATATGTAGGATTTTGTATGTATATGTAGGATTTTGTATGTATATGTAGGATTTTGTATGTATATGTAGGATTTTGTATGTATATGTAGGATTTTGTATGTATATGTAGGATTTTGTATGTATATGTAGGATTTTGTATGTATATGTAGGATTTTGTATGTATATGTAGGATTTTGTATGTATATGTAGGATTTTGTATGTATATGTAGGATTTTGTATGTATATGTAGGATTTTGTATGTATATGTAGGATTTTGTATGTATATGTAGGATTTTGTATGTATATGTAGGATTTTGTATGTATATGTAGGATTTTGTATGTATATGTAGGATTTTGTATGTATATGTAGGATTTTGTATGTATATGTAGGATTTTGTATGTATATGTAGGATTTTGTATGTATATGTAGGATTTTGTATGTATATGTAGGATTTTGTATGTATATGTAGGATTTTGTATGTATATGTAGGATTTTGTATGTATATGTAGGATTTTGTATGTATATGTAGGATTTTGTATGTATATGTAGGATTTTGTATGTATATGTAGGATTTTGTATGTATATGTAGGATTTTGTATGTATATGTAGGTTTCAGTATATATATGTATGGGTATATATGTATAAATTTTTTTTTAAATTTTTTAACAAAATTTTTTTTTTTTTCTTTTTTTTTTTTTATTTAAATTTTGTTTTAGCTCTCATTGTACAAAATTTTTTTTTTAATTTTTTAATATATTTGTTTTACTTTTTTTTTTTTTTTATTTAAAATTTCGATTTAGCTCTCATTATATAAAAATTGCTTTTATTTTTATCAATTTTTTTTTACTTTTTTTTTTTTTTTATAAAATTTTTCATTTTTTATTTTAACTGAAATTTTATTTTTTCTTATTTAAAAAAATATCCATTTTCATTTTTATTTTTAAATGTGTGAATATTTTTTTTTCCTTTTGTTATTTTATTTTATTTAATTTTATATTTTTTTTTTTTTTTTTTAAGAAATGAATTTTTATATTCGCTTTTTCTTTATTTTCAATATAATTACACATATTAAATATATATAAAACATATCCAAACATAGCACATAAATATATATATATATATATATATATATATATATGTAAGATATGGATACAAACAAGCCCAGATAAGATATATATGTATTTGTTACCTTAATATAAAACAATAAAGCGATAGAACCTAAAGCAAAACTCATTCCAACAGGGAGAGTGGAGGATAATATATCAGGTGTGGGTAAAACGGGTGTTGAAGGTTGAACAGGTTTTGTAGGTGCAACAGGTGTAGGGGGTTTTATATTCTGATTTTTTTTTTGTTCTTGTATATCATTTATAGTTTTCTTAATATGTGCTAATGTTTCAAAAGTAGTACTTACTATTTTTTGAAGTGCATCTTGTACAAATTTTGTTGGTTCTTGAATTACACCTTGAATAGCTATTCTAGATAATGTTGTTGCATGTTGAACTAAATTATGGATAGGGTCCAATTGATTTTTTGGAAAATAAGCATCGGTTGTTGCAATGTTAATTAATTCGGTGAATAATTCCTTTTGGTTATCTTTTTTTTCATATATTGTATCCAAATCGGTATATGTACAATCACATTGTTCACATTTGCCTTTTACATATTTTTCGGCATTTTCTTGTAGATCTGTACCTCCAGATGATTGAACATTACCATTTTCATGAAGAGATTTATATTTTTTATATTTCTCCTTTAAACCTTCCCATTGGTTACGTCTTTTAAGGTACCAATTTCTATAATTATCAAATACACTTTTACAATATGGATCTTCAATGTTATCAATAGATTTTGATTTTCCTTGAACTTTTTGCCTTTTTATACATTCATGGACAAATCGTTTTGCTTCTTTTTCTTTTTCATAACAAAACAATTTTGCCCATTCAGTTAACCATCGTAAAAATTGGTTTTCGTCTTCTTCAGTTTTAGGAAATGTACATATATCATTTGTATCCATATCTATAGGTCCTTTATTTGATTTTTTATATCCGCATAACATGGCATTCCAGATGTTTTTTTTATTTTCTTCCCACCATTGTTCACGACCATCTGATTGACCGTTAGATCCAGTTTCTTTAAGAAGTTCATCTAATTTGGATTGCAACAAACTTAAATTATCCATCATATCTTTTCGTTTAATTATATCTCCATAGTCAGCAAAACTATATTTCATAGCTTCTAATGCTTTTTTAGGTTGGTGTTTATATGTATCTCGTAACAATTTTCCTTCGTTGTACACATATTGAATAAATTTTTGTTTGAAGTCTTCCTTACTTTTTATACCCCTCAAATTTGTCGCTAAATTCCTCAGACACAATTGTTTTCTTCTAGGAGGAACTAATACACCATAATTGATACCCGAACTATTAAGAACATTATTTCCTGACCATTCTTCCAGATCATTATTAAAATTTTTCTTGTCACATGTTTGTGTAGTAGACAAATTTTTGCACACTTTTTCATATGTATTATTGTTTGTTTTATAAGGACAATCATCTAAGGGATCGGGAGCTTCGCATTCACATGCGTTCTCATATCCATCAGGTGTCTCTTTGAAAGCATATTTTTCGTCTGTCTTTTGATCGGAACCGAATGTACAATTTACATAATTATTTGCTTTATCGAGATATGTTTCGACACTATTTGGATCTGAACAT
This sequence comes from Plasmodium sp. gorilla clade G2, assembly GCF_900097015.1. Classification (NCBI taxonomy): domain Eukaryota; phylum Apicomplexa; class Aconoidasida; order Haemosporida; family Plasmodiidae; genus Plasmodium; species Plasmodium adleri (nom. inval.). The sequence continues at coordinate 893,953 of NC_041695.1, forward strand.
TGAGTTTTCACTCCTTTTAAAAAATTATTTATACCTTTATTATCATCGTCTTCAAGAGTTGTATTTGTAAGTCTATTTCGTGAACGTGGTCGTGATTCTGTTACATTGTTACCATTACTAGATGTAGGAGTAGTACTACCATTCCTACTATTTTTGTTTGCTTCGTCATATAAATTTTTATATTGTTTTGATTGTTTATCTAATTGTTTTTGCCACTGTTGGACAAAAACACTATAAGATTTACATGTTTCTTTACATTTTTCACATTTTGTTCCATCAACATCATTAGTACATGAGGAACCACTAGTTGCACAATCTTTACATGACGTCTGTAAATTTTGAATTTCTTTTTTTCTGATTTTATAATAATTTTCGCTCCATTCCTGCATCCAGCGAAAAGGTTGAGGGATATAATCATCATCAGGGGGATCATTATCATGACCACATTTATCTTGTGAAGATATGATAGTGCCATTTTCGTCCCTTTTTAGAAAATTGGCTTCTCTTGGTGCTGCACATGTCATTGCTTTCCATATTGCTTCTCTGTTTGTATTCCACCAAGCTTCTCGTAATTTCAAATATTTTGGATGATCATACGGATATTTATGTTTATATGTTTCTAAATTATTATGTATTTTTTTAAAAATATTTTGTAATCTTGGTTCTCTTCTATGAAAGTTCGGATCTTTATTCCACAAATCTCTTCCACGAATTATATCTCCTATATCAGCAAAACTATATTTCATAGCATCACATATATCAGAAAATTCAGTTTCGTTTTCTGGTTTCAACTTTTTTAATATATCTATGCCTTCATTTTTTGCAGCTTCCATTACTTCTTTCAACAATTTGTTTTCATTGTCAATTTTTGAACTCATCATAGTTTGTATTTTTTTTATACATATATGTTCTCTTCTTGGAGGCAAACATAAATTATTTTGTCTATTATTTATGTTATCACATCTCCATGTTTTTCCAGCATTTAAACGATCGGTTCCGTCATTTTCGCATGAATCTTCATTCGTTGGAAATATAGTATCTAAATTTCCTTTATTAATTGTTTTATAACCCTGTTTTCCTTGAACAACGTCATGAACGTTGTTACATTCATCATAGAAATTTGTTTGAGGTGTTCCTTTCAAATTACTATTCACATTTTTTTCTGCTTCTTTTTGTAATTTATATGCCACTTTTTCTACACAACTCATATTTTCTGTTATTGGTTGCGGTTGTATAGGAAATGGAGAAGGTTGTGGAGTAGGCGCACATTCGCACTTTTTTTCAAGATTATTGGTTTCATACGTTTTAAAAGGTTCATCCCAATAAAAATTATTATCTTTTACTTTCTGCATACAAGAACATGTACCATCCAAACATTTATCTTTCAAATAATCATGAGCGTCCTTATTTGAAAAATCTTTATATCCATCAATTAAAGGTGATCTGGATTTGTCTTCATCAAATTTTGTTCTTTGTTTTTGATATTCTCCTTTTTTTTTTGTAACATATCCATCATATGCTTTACACGCGTTAACACAAGTATTATCATTATTATTATCTTTACATCCGTCATAATCATTATGTTTTTTACACTCGTTCTTCACCTCCAACTCTAAATTTCTTCGTTTTTGGCAATAATCATCTCCCCATTCGGCAAACCATCGTAAAAATTGATGTCTTTTTGCAAAATATTCCTGGGAACGTTTGTTTTTGTTGTTGTTCGTGATTTTATTACGTGTCTCCCTGTCGCTAATATGATGTGATAGACCACAAACCATCCCTTTCCAGATATCAGGGCCGTTTTCATCCCACCATTGTTTACGTTTTGCATCATTAGGTTCTTGACTTCCATTCTTTAAAGCAGTAGTTATTTTCTGCCTTGCTGTTGTCACATCCTTATTCTTCCCTATATCTATTACTGACATATCTGTATTTAAACATAGATCTCTAAAATCTCCATATGTATAGAACATATAACGTAAAAATTCGGGAGGGATCTCACCTTTCTCCAAAAGTTTTTGTGCCTCAGTGTTACCACCATGTTGTTTATAATACTGCCAATGTAAAAACGTTTCGGCAGCAGCAGTTTTGATATATGCTTCTCTCAATTTCTCTTTGTCACTAATATTTTGTTGTGTTAAGTAGTATAGGCACAATTTTTGTCGTCTTGGGGGCATACAAGCATCTTTATGACCACTTTCAAACTGATTTTCCTCACACTTCCACCCGGGATACCCTCCATTTGGTTTTTGTTGATCATATTTTTTTTTACACCCATCTATATCACCATTTGCATTGTTATTATTAAGTATTGTATCCACTATATGGCACGAATCCTTCTGTTGAGGTGCAGGTGGAGGTTTCGCAGGACATGGACATTTCCCATCCACTATATCTGGGGTTTCTTTCAAGGATTTAGGGATATCTTTACCATTTTGTTTCGACGTTTCGTCCATACATTTATAATCACATTTTTGACTAGTTCCACTATTTGTACATTGCATTTTTTCTAATTTTTTTTTTAAATAATTTCTCGCATCTGATGAATTTTTCACGTCCTCATCAGCATCTTTATATTCCTTTTGATTTTTTACCTGACTATATTTCCCACTTTGTTTATCATAATGTACATTCCATTGTTTAATAAAATTTCGATATTTCGTACACGCGTCTTCACATTTTCCTTTATTACTCTGATTACCATTACATTCATAGTCCTTACATTTCGTCACCAAATCGTTATACTCCTTTGCCTGTGTTTTACAGTAGTCTTCCCCCCACTCGACCATCCACCTTAAAAATTGCGGACGAGCCACAAAGTGGGGTAACGACGTGCCGTTGGTGGTATCAAAAAACACTTTATCGTGGTCGTATTTGCCTTTGAGTTTGTCGCGAGTACCTGTATCTATACTTTTTGTTCCTTCATCATAACTTAAAGAACAAACCATAGCTTCCCATACTTGTTCTTCTATTCCTTTCCACCAAGTTTGGCGTTCTTGGCTATTGGGGTTTTCGTCACCGTGTTTGCCATTTTTTTTGAAAACATCAGTTATTTTCCCTTTTGCTTCTCTAACATTTTTATTATTATTATTATTTTCTGATATATCGGTTCCTAAACATAAATCCCTAAAATCTCCTAACGTGTAGAACATTTGACGTTTAAACTCTTCAGGGATTGTTCCTTCGTTTTTTAATTTCTGTTTTTCAACAGGGTGATCCTCGTTATATTTTTTCCATAACAAATATGTTTCAATTGATGCAGATTTTATAAAAGCTTCTTTTAATTTATCTTTATTAGTAACAGAACTTTCTTTTAAATAAAATATGCATAATGATTGTCTTCTAGGAGGCATGCATTCACCATTTTTAGATACTACAGGTTTCACTACATCACCACAATCCCAAGGTTTGGGGTTACCTGTTTTTTCATTGCAAGGTTTTTTTGAACCACTATATGTGGTATCATTTTGTTGAATATATTCATTAATTTTGCACTCCGATGTCTTCGTACCCTGTGGTGCTTGTGGAACCGTAGAATGGATACAACTACATGCTGTACCATAGTTTTTTGGTTTACTCTTGAACGCATAATTGGGGTTAGTAACACTATTTTTTTTATCACAGAATTCTTTTTGTTCTTTACATTCCATATCTTTAAGTACTTCATGTACGTATCCTGCAGCACTTTCATATGTTTTATTTCCACTATTTTGATCTTCTAGTTTTTTTAAAAATTGGTATAGATATTTTTCATTTTCATCACTGCCATCTTTAGTTTTTGCATCACTGTAAAATTTTTTGTATTGTCCTTCCATTGTTTTCCAATCAGTTTCCCATTTTTCTACTTCTGTTTTATATAATTCGCACTTAGCTTGGCAATCTTTACATTGTGAACATTTTGTATTACTCTTACAATCCTTACACTCCCCCACCAAATCATTATATAGTTGTGACTGTTTTTTGCAATACCACTCGGACCATTCGGTGATCCACCTCAATTTTTGCGGGATGTAGTCGTCAAAAGGGGTGGTAGTAAGACCACTAGGGCGAGGACTACCACTAGTAGCAATGTATTTACAGTCTGTAGTTGATATTTTATCTTTTTCTAGTGCACATGTCATTGCTTGCCATACTTGATCTCTATTTAATGCCCACCAGTCGTTACGTAATTCGGTATATGGGGTACCATGATTATATATGCCTTTGAGTCGAGTATTTTCTTTAATTTTACTAAAAATGATTTTTAACTTTCCTTCTAGCTGTTTCATATCACCGTTTTCAGTCCATATATCTCTCCCCCTTATAATATCTCCAAGATCTGCAAAACTGTACTTCATTTCTCGACATACCGTTTCTTTGTCTTTTGGGTCAGATAAACCACTTTTGCCATCATTTGTTTTATACAGATCTATTATATTTTGTGCTTCAATTTTTGCTGTCAATAACACATCACCTAATAATGAGTGGATAGCTTTATTGCCATCTTTTAGTCCGGGGACATTTGTGTTCAAATTCTCCAAATTCGAAGTACACATATCTAACCTTCTCGGAGGAAATAATACATCCTTATGTTGTGCTTCAACATCGTTATGCGGTCCCCATTTTTTTCCTATTTTAAATCTTTCTTTTGTACTTCCACCTTTTCCTGTACATGGACCGTTATGTTTACCACCACCAGGATTAGGATCATCAGTATATGTACGACCATCATTCGTATGTGTTTTTTTATAAAGGTCGCAAATGTTTTTGGTATTCAGCTTAATTCCATTTTTAAATTCCGCTTGTGATATATCTCCTTTTAACTCATCCTCACCACTACCGTTGACACTATTTGTTTTCATTTTCTGGTTTGCCTTTTCCTGCATTTCTTTGGCGATATCCGTCACATTTTTGGTGGGTTTAATGGTGTTGGCAACACACGGATTATTGGAACCAGCAGGTGCTGTAGGTATAGGTGATGCGGGGCACTCGCATCTATATTTATATTCACTTGTTGTAAGATCATCCAAAGATTCTGGCAGTGACGACTGTTTCGATTGTGACGAGGATTTACCCATGCAGTTGCAATTTCCAGAATTGCTTCCACAGTTGAAAAGTTTTTTTAACGTTTTTTCTAAATACTGATAGGCATATCTTGAATGTTTTGCGTCGGAAACAGCATCATATTTTCCTTCATTTTTATCTGTTGTGAATTTTGTGCTTTGTTTATCATATTGTTCTTTCCATTTTTCAATAAATTGTTTATATTCTGCACACGCAGCTTCACATTCTTTTTTCATACTATCGTTGCTACACGTAGAATGTGGGCACTTCCCCTTCAAATTTTGCAATTGTTTATTTTTTTTATTGCAAAAATCTTCAGTCCATTCAGTAAACCACATTAAAAATTGTGGAACCTCATCAAATTCGGTTGGACTATTTTGTGTGCAATCCTTAATATCTAGGACACTGGTTTTTCCTTTTTCTTCGACTTTTTTTTTTCCTTCTTTATATCCACATTTCATTGCATCCCATACACATTTTTTATTGGTTTCCCAAAAATTTTGACGTTTCTCTTTAAGTTTCTTTTCATCCTTAGAATCATTTCCAATACTTTTTTGAAAACGTTCTTTCAATTTCTGTCCTGTGGGATTTGTATCAGGCTCGAGCGGGTCATCACCTAGAATTATATGTTTATAATCATAAAAACTATATTTTAATGCATTACATGGAGAAACAGTATATGTATCTTTATAATCATCATATTTAATAGCTAGATTATATCCTTGATTTGCAGCAACAGTCAATAATTTAGTTTTTAACTCATCTGTACTGGTTGCTTGGTGTAGATCTTTTACACATAATTTTTGTCTTCTAGGAGAAACGTACACACCATTATCCAGGTTTTTATAATCACTATCATCTTTATTTTTCCACTTAATTTGTGACGTAACACTAGGTATTCCACCGCAATTATCTGATGTTCCATCTTTGTTACGATCAGTGTTACCACTTGTTTGTGGATCCATAGGGACCTTAATATCACCCTTATCATTAACGTTTGAACAATCTACCTTTCCATTAGTACATATATCTTCGATAGGTGAAATAGGTGCAGGAGGATATTTGTTTTTTTGATTTTGCTTTTCTTTTGCTTTATCAATTATATTTTTCATTCGACATATACTACATAAAGGTTCGTATTTCGTTTTGTAATCGTCGTCATTTTTTTCAACAATTTTATCCATATCATCAATTTTAGTCTTATCACATTCGCACCTATCCTTCAAATAGTGTTCTATAGTATTTTTACCTTTTGTAATATTATGGAATTCATTTTCTTCCATATGTTCATTAACCTTTTTAGTTTGGTAATTTTTTTTTTGTGCTCTCCACTCAAAATTTTTAGGTGTGAGCCAATTACTATATTTGGAGCAAGCAGTTTCGCACTCTTTATCTTTATCATCACATTTGTCATCTGCTTTTTTCCCACTACATTTGTCACTGATATTTTTCAGAAGTTGTTTTCTATGTTCACAAAAATCTTCATACCATTCTTCATACCATCGTAAAACTTGTGGAGAAGTATCACTAGGAATGGAACCATAACATATATTGCCACAAGTCATCGCTTTCCATACTTTTTCTTTATTTTTATCCCACCATTTTTTACGTTCTTTTTCTATTTTGTCCTCACTATGTGGTTTTCCACCACTATTACTAGTATTAAGTTCTTTTTTAAATATTTCGTGAATTGTTTTTTCCGTTGCCGTAACTATAGCTCCTCTTCTCAGATCTATACCTTTAACTATATCTCCAAAATCATAAAAACTTCGTTCTAAAGCTTTACAAAATTCGCTATACTTTCCACTACTTCCTTTACTTCCACTTTTTTTTTCGTCATAATGTTTTTTTAAATATTCCCCTTCCTTTTTTGATGCAAGTATCAATTCGTTCAATAAAGTGTTTTCGTCTGTTGCATATTGCCATATATTTCCGACACAAAGTTTTTGTCTGCGCGGAGGAGCGTAGACGCCAAACATACGTTGTCCATTTTCATCTGTACGTACATTTCTTGATGACCATACCACACCATCAAAATTTTTTTCATGACAACTTGATAGCTTTGTAGTGATAATATTAACTTTACATGGTTCGTCTTTGATTTTATCATCTGCGGGATCGTCTTCTTCAGATGGAATAATTATTTTTTTTTTATATTCATTACATTCGCATAACGTTTGTTGATCCCCATAATCATATTTATCATAAAAAAGTTTGTTAAAAAACGTTTTATAACATGTATCAGTATTAAAAAATTTCAAATATGTAGATGCAGGCATATGTTTTGCCCAAAACGTTGCCTCATCTTCATCATCATCTTTATATTGTCTTTGTTTTTCATTATATTTCTCTAATATTTTGTTCCATTCTTTTTTTCTTTTATCTATCCATGCTTTATAGTTTCCACATGCTTTGGTACAATTGCCGCTATTACATGTATTGGTGCCACCAGTACTAGCACCACGACTGGAACCACTTTTAATACCACAATTTAGACCATTATCGCAATTTTTACATTGCTCCTTCAAATATGCCAATTTCTTTTTGTGCTCTATGCATACGTATTCTCCCCATTCCTCGAACCATCGTAAAAACTGATCACGTCGATCGAAATCAATATTTTGGGGGCAATCCAAACCATCGTTACCACCATTTATTCCGCATTTCACTGCTTTCCACAAGTCTCGTTTATTTTGTTCCCACCACGTTTTTCTATCTACTGGTATTTTCGTTTTGTCTTTAAAAAACGTATCCAATTTGGATTTTACATCTTGTGATTGTCCAGCGTAATCCAAATTTGTTCCTTTAACGAAATCTCCTAAATCAGCAAAACTTCGTTCTACAGCTTTACAAAATCCTATAGGTAATCCATTTTCATCTAGATTACTTTCATCACTATTTACAGGTTTATAATTCATTTTTGTATATTGGTAATATTCATATAATTTTTCAATTTCACTTTTAATTGCTTTAATAAGGACATTTTTAAGTTTTCCTTCAACATTAATATCTTCGTTATCCTTAAGGTATGATATACATAACTGTTGTCGTCGTGGAGGAACATACACACCTGGTTCTTCTTGTTGTTTGTTTTTCTTAGCAACAGTCCAATCTTTTTTATAACCATTATTTTGTATATTATCATATTCTTTTTGAGTACAGTTTCCTGTCAAAGAAGTCGTTCCAGAATTATTACAATTATCACCCGCCCCACCTTTATTATTTGTAGGATCATCAGGACATATACCACATACATTCGTGTTACGTATATCTATATCATCAATTTTTTCATCAATAATATTTTTACTTGTATCCTTTGGGGAACATTCCTTTTCTGTTCGTTTTTCATCTTTTATAAAACAATATGCATATAAAAAATCATTAAGATCAATACCACTCATCTGATTACCTTGTTTATCTTCATATTTGCTGTAATATTGTTGTTGTTTTTTCCATTGTTCCGTGATTTTTTCTTTCCATTTCTCATAACATTTACAGTTTTTTCGACATTCTTTACATTTTACGTTAATGGTATTATTTTTTGGGGTTCCACCAATAATTTCTTTATTACATGTTTGGGATACTGTATTACTATTTTCCTTCATATTATAAGATATTTCGTCTAACCATTGTGTAAAACTATTAAAGAATAACATGTTGGCATCGACATTATCGATATTATCACCAATATTACCATCGTTTCGTACACACATATTTCGTTCTCCTTTTGTGGTAGGTCCATTTGTTTCTTCACAATTCCATTGAGATTTAAAATTGTCATTACAATTATTTTCGTCTTTGGTAAGGATTGATGAGGAAGTGTCAGTAGGAACACAATTGCATATTTTTTCATATGAATTAGGATAATTTGCAAATGCATCACTTTCATCAAAAGAGGTAATATTATTACATCCTATATCTTTCAATTTATTTACGACATACTGAGATATATCAATATCTTTAACATGATTGTTAAATTCATTATAGTTTTTATTATTTTGTTCATCATAATATTTTTTAAGAAGTTCCCATTGTTCTTTCCATTTTTCTATCCATTTTTTATAATCATCACATTTGTCTTTACATATTTTACATTTATCTTGGGGATTACATTTTTGTGAATTGTTAGGTTGGTTTTGATCATGGTTCATTGTGCATTTGTCACAATGAATTCTCAACTCTTCAATTTTTTTTTGTCGTTGTTCATAAAAATCTTCGGACCATTCTTCTAACCACCGTAACAATTGTGGTACCTTATCAATATCGTTATGGTTTGGACATTCTTTGTTACGTCCATTACATTCAAATGCTTCCCAGATCATGTGGCGGTTCCTTTCCCACCAATTTTTGCGAAATAAAGATAGTCCATCATCACCATAATATATATAATAGTCCGATCCAAACCATTTATATTCATCTCTTAGTTTCGTGAACATTTCTTTCAAATGTTGTTCGACTTTGTTATTATCATCCGTGTCCACTAGATTTGTTCCTTTAACTATATCGCCAATATCGGAAAATGATCTTTGCATAGCAGTGCACAAAACATTTTTATCATTTTCACTCATATAGTGCTCATACAAGTTTTTCCCTTCATGTTTTGCTATCAATATAAGTTCGGACAATAACATACGGTTATTATAATAAAAATCCTGTTTAAAAATATGATCATCCCTCGCAGAATTATTTTTTTCTATTGAGTCTTTGCATATACCTTCATATCTAGGAGGGACACCAACATTAATAGCACTGGAAACAGTATGACTATAAGTGCTACTTATTTTTTTCTCTTTCCAAACAGCATCATCTCCTTGTTTTGGAGTAGTATTTTTATCATTACATGTTTGTGTTAGGTTACTATTTTCTCTTGTTAATATTTGATGGACGGCACATACAGCCGTTGGTGTTTTACTGTCTTTGTACGTTAGATCTGCCTCAAGTTGAGCATAACATTTACTACATTTATGTCTATATTGCGAACTTTCGTCAGGATAAGACGAAAATATCGTTTCAGATTTTGAGAAATCAATATAGTTACATTCATTTGTCATTTTTGGTTTCAAGTATTCGGAAACACTACTCTTAGTGGTACTGTTATGGGTACGTCTACTGGTTTCACCAATATCTATTATCGTCAGTTTTTCGTCAAAGTATTTTTTTTGGTTACCAAATTCCATTTTTTTGTCATGAATCCAATTAGAATATTCTTTACATTTGTTTTTGCAGTCGCAGATAGATGGGGCTTTCCACCAACTGCTAGAAAATGACGACCATATGGACGGTTCGCATACATCGTCATCACAAGTTTGACATGCCACATTTACTGCTTGTTCCTTGTTTTTACGTTCAGAACAAAATTCTGTGGCCCATTCGTCCAACCATCTCAAAAACTGGGAGCGATTATCCTGTGGTGTTTCATTACCGTCACACGCCTTTTTTGTCGTTCCATCACATTTGAATGCTTCCCATATATCTTTTTTATTCTCTTCCCACCAATCTTTACGTAATTCTCCAAGACCGTCATAGGACGTGGTAGTCTCATATTTTTCGTCTCCATTTTTTTTCCACTCATTGCTGAGTTTTTCAAATATTTTCCTCAAAATTTGCTCAGTCTCCACCGAATTGTTATCCTTGGCTTTATCTGTACCTTTAATTATATTTCCAAAATCATAAAAACTTAACTTGATGGAATCGCACGCACTAGAACCACGTTTCTGATTACGTAGACGTCCCGCCTCACTTTTTGCTGCCAACATCAGTTCCAACAATAGTTTATTGCTATCCATACTCTTAATATCATTATCTTTCAAATTTCGTATATTCGATATACATAAACGTTGACGCCTTGGAGGCAAACATATACCTTCTTCAAATGTATTATTTCTATCACATATCCACGAAGTACCACTAGGTATACCACCACAGGGGTTGGCACCACCACCTCCAGTAGAATTATGATCTCCAAATTGTAAGTCGCATGCATTATGGGGAGGAGTTTTAGAGATTTTATGTATACCTTTTTTCCATTCACCTTTAAGTGACATAGTAGGTTTAGGTTGTTGGTTATTACATGGCGGCTTATCTTTGTTTTGCTGTCCATTACAATGACAATAGTATGATTTATTAGTGGAAGAATCTTTTTCATTAAATAATGGACTTAAATCGACTTTACCAAGTGTTCCACAGGTATTGCCGCAACCACTTTTTGTTTTTATTTGTCTTTCAAGTGATTGTATATCTGCATTATATATGGGATTTGTAGAATATGTACTGTCACGTTTTAAATTTTTTTCACATTGACTTTTATATTTCTCATAACAACTTTTACTCGAATGTAACAATGCGTTATAATTATTACAGAACTGTTGACAAAAATATATATAATTTATATTATGTGTCTTTTGTATTTTCAATTCTCCAGTACATATACGCTTCATTCTGTTAGCAATGAACTCTTTTTGCTCTAAAAAGTTCTCAAACCATTCTTGCATATAACGTAAACATTGAGGAATTTGTTGTTGCGAATGATCCAAAGTACATAATTTTTGTTTATTGGAATTTTTTTCATATATGTTTAATATTTTTAATTTATCTTCTATTGTATTTTTAAAATGTTTTTCCCATAATTTGTCCATTTCTTTTTCTCCAATTTTATCAACAATATAGTTTAATAATTTTTGAACATTTTGTGACACATCATGTTTTAAAATATCTTTACCTTTTGATATATCTTTATAATCAGCATATGTTCGAGCTATCAATTCACATATCAGCTCAGTATTATGAGGATAATGTTTTAATAAATTATCTATTTCATTTTTTGTTTGGTTTGCAAGACTTCCTATTACTGTTGTTGCAGCAATTTTTGCTTTTGCTATATCGCTTCCATCTACTTGACCTTGTATATCTTTTATTTGTTTTTCAATATTCCTTAATCGATAATTTATATTTTTCCTTCTATTTGGCAAACATATTCCTAAATCTATAGTTTTTTCACTACTGGTACTTGCATCATTAGAATCAGTAGAAGGTGTACGGTCACTATCTTCATTTTTGTGTTCTTTAACTTCTTCACATTCATGTCTAGGAAATTTTGTTCTATGCGCTTCATCTATTAATCCTTTTGCTCTATCTTCCCACGTATAAAGTATTAATCTATGATTATCTAATACCGCTTCAAATATTTCTCTTTGAATTTCTCTCCATTTACAAAATTGTTTATCTGGTTCATTTATGTCATTTCCCTCATTATCTTTCATATAATTTTTATATTTATCATTTTTCCATGTTTCCTTCTGAATTTCGTCTATTAAAAAATTAATATAATCACCATGGTACCATTTCGTTTTACTATATACGTCTATTTCATACTTATTATAAACAGCCGTTTGGCGTCCCGAAATTTCGTTCCCCATTTTGTTCGAAAATACACGTTACATATATATAGTTTGTATTATTAAACTAGTAATTATATCATACATTTTATTAATTATAATATATTTTTTTTTCTAATAATGAGAAATACATACATATATACATATATATATATATATATATATATATTCTATCTCCTACATTTAAAATATATTAGATATTTTCGAATTTTATACGGTTTTGCCATTTTGGTATATTTATAGTAATGTTTGTATTTTGGTTGCTTTTGGAATATTTTGTATGTTGTTTTAGTATGTTTGTATGTTGATTTGGGTATTTACTGTAAGTTTGTTTTTATAATGTTTGTATGTTGTTTTTGGTATGTTTGTATATTGTTTTGGGTATGTTTTGTACGGTGTTTTTCTTATATTCGTATATTGTTTTTTGTATGTTTGTATATTGTTTTTGGCATGTTTTGTACGGTGTTTTTCTTATATTCGTATATTGTTTTTTGTATGTTTGTATATTGTTTTGGGTATGTTTTGTACGGTGTTTTTCTTATATTCGTATATTGTTTTTTGTATGTTTGTATATTGTTTTGGGTATGTTTTGTACGTTGTTTTTCTTATATTGGTATGTTGTTTTTCTTATATTTGTATGTTGTTTTTCTTATATTCGTATATTGTTTTTGGTATGTTTGTATATTGTTTTGGGTATGTTTTGTACGTTGTTTTTCTTATATTGGTATATTGTTTTTTGTATGTTTGTATATTGTTTTTCTTATATTTGTATGTTGTTTTTCTTATATTTGTATGTTGTTTTTCTTATATTTGTATGTTGTTTTTCTTATATTCGTATATTGTTTTTGGTATGTTTGTATATTGTTTTGGGTATGTTTTGTACGTTGTTTTTCTTATATTGGTATATTGTTTTTTGTATGTTTGTATATTGTTTTTCTTATATTTGTATGTTGTTTTTCCTATATTTGTATGTTGTTTTGGGTATGATTGTATGTAGTTTTTGTTATGTTTGTACGTTGTTTTTGGTATGCTTGTACGTTCTTTTGGGTATGATTGTATGTTCTTTTGGGTATGCTTGTACGTTGTTTTGGGTATGATTGTACGTTGTTTTGGGTATGATTGTATGTTGTTTTGGGTATGATTGTATGTTGCTTTGGGTATGATTGTACGTTGTTTTTGTTATATTCGTATGTTGCTTTTAGTATGTTTCTATATTTTTTTTTATATGTTTCTATTTTGTTACTTATAGAATCTATGTTGTTTTTCGTATGTTCTTATGTTATTTTGGGTATGTTTTTATACATATATATATGCATCTATATTTATATTTATACTTCTACATTTTATATACACCTTTATATTTCTATATATTCTTCAATATTTATATGTATGTTTATATAAAGAAATACTATAGTGGTATGTTCTATCTTAGTATATTCGAATGATTCTATAGATTTAAGTTCATATTATTAGGTATTCTTCTATTTTCTTATGTATGTTGTTTTTATTATTTGTTTCTATAATTGTACGCCAACGTGAACGTATTTTCATTTTTACTTCTATACATGTATTTCTATGTGAATTTTGTTGTATTTGTTTTCCTTTTTTTTTTTTTTTTTTTTGTGTCACTTTTTATTTATATTGTATAGTAATTCTATTTTTAATATTGCCATTAATATTACTATTCATATCTTTGTAAATATTAAAATTGATATGTTTTTAATATTATTCTTTTAAATATACAATATATATATATATATTTATATATATATAAGTATATATAAATAAAAAAAAAAAAAAAGAAAAAAACAAGTTTTAATTATTATGATAAAATATATATATATATATATATATATGAATGAATACATATCACTAATACATAATAATGTATTAAAGAATACATATCATTAAATCATAAAAATGTATTAAAAAATAAAATTGAATTAAAGAATATTTACTAATAATACACAAAAATGTATTAAAGAATAAGTATTGATAATACATAAAAATGTATTAAAGCATACATATCATTAAAACATAAAATTTTATAAAAAATACTTTTAAAAAACATATATATATATATATTTATAATTATATATTTATATATTTATATGAAAGAATTGTTTTAATATAAGTATACATATTATATAATAACAAAAAACATAAAATATATAAAAATATCATAAAGTATATAAAAAAAACCTATAATATATAAAAGGAACATATAATATATAAAAGAACATATAATATATATACAAAAATATATACTTCCAAAAAAAAATATTTATAAATGAAAATTTAGATAAATATTTATAACTTATCTATCCAATAAACAAACAAAAAAATATATTTATATGTAGTATATGTTGTAGATAATACAAATGTTAAAATATTTTAATTTTATCTATATATTGAAAATTTTTGTTCTATTTGTTTAATTTATTCTATTTTTAATTAATATAATATTAGTGATTTTAATTTTATCATTGTATAAATAATATAACGTAGTATAACATATCATACAGTATTATAACATAATATAATATATCACAACATAATATATTAGAATATAGTATATTAAAGAATAACATAATGAAACATAAAACAATATAATATAATAAGTAATTGTTTTAAACACGTATTATAAAATAGCATTTTTTTTTTTTGCTTTTCAAAAATGATAAAAAAAAAAAAAAAAAAAAAAACAACAAATATTTTATGTAGATTCTATGACCATACATCATAAGTAATAATGAAAAATATATGGAATAAAATGAATACAACGTATACAAAGAAAAAAAAAATATATATTTAAAAAATTTGTGTAAAAAATATATAAAAGTTATAAATGTTATAAATAATGTAAAGTACAATAAACTTAAAAAAAAAATGAAATATAAAGGAAATACAAAAAATATATATGTATAAAATATATAAGATACTCCATATATAAAATATATAAAACATAAGAAAATTATGAAAAATACAAATTATAACAAATTATATATATATATAAAATATACTCCAAATATATGGTATATGAAACATAAATAAAATATGAAGTATACAAATTATACCATATATATATATAATATACTCCAAATATATAGTATATCAAACATAAAAAAAAAAATAGGAGCATACAAATTATACCAAGAATATATATATATATATATATATATATAATATACTACAAATATATATTATATGCAACATAAAAAAAAATATGAAGCATTCAAATTATACGAAAAATATATATAAAAAGAATCTATAAAATATTAAAAAAACATAAATTATAACAAACATAAACAAAATATGAAGCATAAAAAGCTTACATATATATATACGATAAGGAAAATATAATGCATACAAAAATACGCAGAATACAACATCAATTTGTTATAGAATATAATTAAGAAAAAAATGAAAGAATATAATGAAATATTTATATATGTATGAAAATTAATAAACATGTTAATATGTACCTATAGATATATAGACATGCATATATATGTTTGTCTAATACTACATATGTACTGACGTGTATATTTTAGTATAATTCTATGTCTATATACATATATATATCAATATAAGTGTATATTTTCGTATAATTCTATGTCCATATAAATATATATATGACTACAAGTGTATATTCTTATATATATATGTCTATATGAATATATATATATGTACAAGTGTATATTTTAGTATAATTCTATGTCTATATGAATATATATATCAATATAAGTGTATATTTTCGTATAATTCTATGTCCATATAAATATATATATGACTACAAGTGTATATTCTTATATATATATGTCTATATGAATATATATATATGTACAAGTGTATATTTTAGTATAATTCTATGTCTATATGAATATATATATCAATATATGGGTATATATTTTGGCATAAATATATATATTTGTATTTATATATTCATAAATTGATATATAGATATGTATATATTAATAATTTATATAAGTATGGACATATGAACATATACGTATATTTAAATATATATATATATTTAATTTATAAAAACATGTAAGTACACATATATATACATATACTTATATATATATGTTGTATGTATTTACATATATACATATTTATATGTATGGTCATATGGAAATATAAATATATATATGCATATATATATATATATATATATATATGTATATATATTAGATTAAATATATATATGTACGTATATATATACATCATATATGTAACTACATATGTAAATAAAAATGTCTTTACGAAACAAAATATACATAAACAACTATTTGTTATAAGTATTTGTGGGTATAAATGTGCATTTTTTACTCATAACATATAAATAAATACGTATAATATATATTATATATAAAAATATATATATTAATTTTTTCAAAAATGAATTATACAAAAATAAAAAACCACAAATAATAATAATAATTTGAATTAATTAATTAGTAATATGTTTTGTTTTGAAAAATATATGATTATGATTTTTCTTTTAGAATTGGGTTCTAAATATATGAATATATGTAATATATATATTTTTACTTATGTGGTGATCATTGTTTTCAATATTAGATGTATATGTGTGATATATATATGTATATGTATTTGTATATATGTGTTTATATGTATTGTGTATATGAATATTTTGGTATATGTGTATATTTATATATGTATATGTTTATATATGTGTATATGTATTGTGTATATGAATATTTTTGTATATGTGTATATTTATATATGTATATGTTTATATATATATGTATATATTTATATATGTGTATATTTATATATGTATATGTTTATATATATGTATATATTTATATATGTGTATATTTATATATGTATATGTTTATATATATGTATATATTTATATATGTGTATATATAATATATATGATATATTTAATATATGCAATTTAATTTATTTTATATATATATTTTCAGTAAATATATTTTTTTATTGTGTATAAATTTGTTTATATTTCATATATATATATATTTTTTTTTTGAATAAAGATTTTTTTTTTTGTATATATATTTTTTTGTAAATATAAATATAATTATATATATATATATATATATATAATATATATATAATTTTTTTTTTTATTTTTTTTATTTATATATAATTAATATATATTTTTTATTATATATATATATATATATATATATATATTTTATATTTTATATATTTATATATTTTTTTTTTTTTATATATATTTATATATATATATATTTTTTTTTTTTTTTAGTTTTTCTTTTTTTTTTATATGCTTTTCTTTTATATTTTATTTTTTTTATGTATTTTTTTTTTTTATTTTTTCTTTTTTTTTTATATGCTTTTCTTTTATATTTTATTTTTTTTATGTATTTTTTTTTTTATTTTTTCTTTTTTTTTTATTTGCTTTTCTTTTATATTTTATTTTTTTTATGTATATTTTTTTTTTTTTTTTTTATATTTTTTCTTATTAATTTTCCTTTTTTTTTAATTTCATATATTTATATATATTTAATTTTTTATACATAATTTTATTATATATTTATAAATATATATATAAATTTTTATCTTATTAAAAATAATTTTTTTTTTTTTTTTTGTTTAAGGCATTATATATATGTATAAATTTTTTTTTTTATGATCCTGTATTTTTTTATATATGTTTGAATAAAGGAAATTTGGAAATGAACTTTCATTTTAGATTAGTGTATTTTTTTATTTTTTTTATTTTAAAACATTATATATATATATATGTTGGAATATTTGGAAATGAGTCTCCTATTCAAACTTTGTTTTAATTAATTATTTATTTTTTTTTTTTTTTTTGGTTTTAGACATTATATAATTATAAATAGATATACTTATTCGTATGATTTATAATATTTACTATAATCTTAGAATTTATGTGTATGCATATAAAAAAACAAAAGCATAAATTGTACATATTTTTTTAAGGAATAGAGTTAAACGATATGAATATGAACTTAATTAAAAAAAGTGTAAAATATTTGTGGTTATACATAGTTTTTTGCTTTAATATATGAATATTGAATTATATATTTATATCTAATGTAGTTGTTTACTTTTAAATTTAATATATATATATGAACATATATATTGTATTTGAATTTTGTTTACGAGTTTCCTTTTAAAATTAACAAGAATATTTTATATCTTAATCTTTTTTTTTTTTTTTTATAATTCATTAGATTGCTAAAAGACTAATAGGACACAGAAAAATAATAAAATACATATATATATATATTATATTAAATTAATTTTTATGTGACATATATTTCAACAAATAATATTTAAATATTTATTTTTTTTTTTTTTTTTTAAATTAGAGAATTAATTTAATTTTTTTTTTTTTTTTGAAAATATATATAATTGAAATCATAACTGCTTTTTATGAAAATGATTTTTGAGATTTAAATAATTAATAAAACACACAATACAATTAAAATGTTGATATATTATTGAAAAAAAATATATTATAATTTATATAAATAAAACATTGGAACCATATTATGTATATATATAATATTTGTTATTTATATGTTCCTGTACATTTTTAAGGTAGAAAAAAAACTAATAAATGGTAAAATCCATTTACATAAAAATATGAACAGCATATATCACAAAATTAAAGTAAAAACATATTCCGACAATTTCAAAAACATCTAAGGAAAATATTGTTAAAAAAAAAAACGGTTACAAAGACAGGCAAAAAATATAATACGAGAATTATAATGAAATAAATATATATGATGGAAATGGTAAATAAAATATTAAAAAAAAAAAGACAAATTAAAATAAAGTCAATTTTTTCTTTATTTTTATGTTTTGATGGTTTCAATAAAATATAATGGTTTAATATCATATTTTTATTGTTATTTACATTTTTTTTTTTGTTAAGTAATATTTTAATTTTACATTAAAAATAAAAATAGTGTATAAACAAAATAATGAAATAATTGTTTCGTAAATATGTTTAATTTGTTTATTAAATTTTTAAAGCTGACTTTTACAAATTCAATGAAATGAGAGAACAATATTTAAAATACCATTAAAATTATATATATATTTATTGTCTTTATTATTTTGAGACACATTTTGTTTTTTAAAAAAAAAAAAAAAAAGGGAAACAGAAACTATACTAAACATTTTAGAACCTTTTATTTTGATTTGTATAATATATGAAAATATATATTTAATAGTATGTATAAAATATTATTTTTTAGTGATAAATTATAAATAATATTTCAAAATATTGTTAAAATTAATTAATATTATGCTATTTATAAAGTTTTCTATATTATTATTTTTACAATAATAAGATATTTTTTTAAAAATTAAATTTGGTTGCAATAAAAAGAAAAAAAAAAATAATAAAAATAAAATAATGTTATTCATCATATATTTTGTTTATATTTTAAACTATAAAATTTATTAATTTTAAAAAAAATTTTGGATCTATAATTTTTCTATGTAGAAAATTTATTAAAAAAAAAAAAAAAAAAAAAAAAAAAAAATATTTTAATAATATGATTTAATATAAATGTTACATGCAATTATGAAAAATATTTATATATTTACGTTATAAAAACAAATAATTCTAAAAGTTGTTGAATTAAGATCAGATTTATATTTTTATAATTATTTTTTTTTTAATATTTAAAAGTAATTAATTATTCAAAATATAATATATTTTTTTATTTTTTGAAAAAATATATATATATAATTTTATAAAAAAAATTGTATTTCTCAAGAATTTTTATCCTTCTCATATTGTTAATGAATATTTAATGAAACATATATAAATATAAAAATTATATATATATAATATTGTTATTTATATATTTAAATTTTATTTAATATGAATATAAAATTATATATTATGATAAATATATATATATAAATAATGATGAACTATAATATATAGGACAGTACTATTTATATTTCAATTGTTTTCAAAGTCTTTTTGGTTTTACTAATAAGAACCATTATATTTATATATATTACTAAAATATTGAGCATTATATATATTTAAAAAATTAATATTTCATAGTTGATTATTTTGAAGAAAAAACCAAAAAAAAAAATTTTAATATTATGAAATATAGAAAATATTTTGGTACAAAATTTGGATATTGTTATAAATTTATGTATGTTATATATGATTGTTTGTTTTAAGTAATTTATATGGTAATAATATTAATATGTACCTATGAAATTCATCTATATATATCATATATTTTTATTTTATATTTATTTTTAATTTTTTTTTTTAATTTTATATTAAAAAATTGAAATATATATATATTAGACACTTTTATTAGTAATTGAATTTCCAATAATAAAAGAATAAAGAAATATATATATTTTTTTATTATAATGGTTGAGAATGAACGTTTCTATGAAGAAAATAAATTATGCAATTATATAGATGGTGGACCAAAACACGATTCTTTTTATAATAAAGACGGTTTATTATTAAGAAATTATTCTTGGATAGTTAAGAATGCTATAGGTATTATAATATTAGTTCATGGTTTATATTCTCATGCAAGACTAGGGTTTTTAAAGCATAATATAAATATTATAAACAACCATGAAGCTGTATTAAATGATAGTGATAATTATTATATATATAAGGATAGTTGGATAGAAGAATTTAATAAAAATGGGTATTCTGTATATGGCATTGATATGCAAGGTCATGGAGAATCTGATGGATATAATGATATGAAACATCATGTAAATAATTTTGATGATTATGTATATGATTTATTACAATATATTATGTTAATTAATAGTTCGTTATACATAGAAGATGAACAAAATAATATATATAAGAAAGATGATGAGCAAAATATAAATGTTAGGATACCTCCTATATATTTAATAGGATTTTCTATGGGTGGAAATATAGTTTTACGTGCTTTAGAAATATTAGGTAAATCAAAAGAATTGCAAAAAAGATTGAATATAAAAGGATGCATATCGTTATCACCAATGATTTCAGTTAATAGACTTGGATCCATAGATTCATTTAAATTTAATTATTTTTTTAAACCATTAATAAAAATTGCTTCATTTTTATTTAGATTAATGAGATTACCATTCATGGATAAAATAAGGTTTCCAAATAATTCATATGTTAATGATATATATATTCTTGATAAAATTCGCTTTCATAAAGGTATGACATTTAAACTTTGCTATGAGTTAATAAGAGGAATGCAGAATTTAAATGACAATATAAATGATATACCTGAAGATATATATTTATATTTTATTCATTCAATGAAAGATTGCGTTTGTTATTATGAGGATTCAGTTTCTTTTTTTGATAGACTTTATAATAATAATAAAGAACTTCTTAGTATAGATAATGTGGATCATGTGATTCCTATGGAACCTGGAAATGAGGAAGTTTTAAAAAAAATCATTTCTTGGCTTTCAGAAGTTCAAGAAAGACAAAAATTAAAACACATTAATTAATAGATAATTTATTTGTTTGTCTTAAAACATTATATAATCATAAATATATATAAATATTCGTATGATTTATCATATTTACTATAATGTAACCATTTATATATATTTGTATAAAAAGATATAAAACAAAACTGTACATATTTTTTTTAAGATATAGAGTTATATTATATGACTATTCAGTTAATTTTGAAACATTAAAATGGTGTAGTTATAAGTATTTTAATATATGAATATTGAATTATATATTTATATCTACTGTAGTTATTTATTTTAAATTTAATATATATATGTGAACAAATATATTATATTTGTAGTTGATTTTTTTTTTTGATTTCATAAATATTTAATAATATTTTTATCTTATAATTTTATTTTATAATTTTATCTCTTCATTATTAATTTCTTGTTTTTTTTGTCATCCATATATATATTTTTTTTAAATTTAATTTAATATATTTGTTATTAATTTATAAAAGTTATCAAATTTTTTTACGAAATTCTTTTTAAAATTATAAACACAAAGAATATTTCGTACCTTAATGGTTTCATTTTTTTTTTTTTTATAAAATAAAACACATATATATATATATATATATATATATATATATTACATTATTTTTTATATAATATATATCTCCACAAAAAAAAATTAATTTTATTCCACATATATATAAAATTCAAATATTTCATCTTTATGAAATATTTTTTGTGCATATCATATATATATGTAATGAACCACAAAATATAATTAAAATATTTAACTATATTATTCAAAAAAACATATATTAAAATTTATATAAAATATATATATATAATATTTGTAAATTATTATATGTTACTATACATAAATAAAAATAAAGAAAAAAAAAAATAATGTTCAAATCAATTTAATTAATGAATTAAAAACCATTATATTTTTTTTTTTTAAATGAATTTTAATAAATATTTTTGTTTAAAACACACAAACAAATTAATATATATATATAAATATATATATATTATACGGATTAATTATTTTATTAAAATTAGGATATATATATATCTTCGGTCACATATATATCCAAAGAATATAAACAATATTCATCATCATCATAAATTTTCATCACTACCATATTCGAACAACTCCTTATCATCAAAATAAGTATATCTATTAGTACCACTCATATCCATATTAGATCTAGGGGTCATATCACTACTTATTTCTATAGAAAGGTTGGTATTCAACAAGTTGTGTGTAGTATTGTTATCATTTTCCACAGGTATATTATTATCCGGTTTGTTTTTCCACGTGTTATTTCTATGTCTATCTAACCATTTATCAAACAATTCTATTTGATTGAGGATCGGATCACCACTTAATGGTTTTGCAAAACGATTTGTCGTTGATGTATTTTTCGTATATTTTGTTCCATATAATTCATTTTCTTTTCTTTTCAACAACTCATCATATATATCAATATCATTACCACTATTTAAAGAATCATTAATTAGATCTATACCACTATATAACGTATTATATGTCGCATCATCGGTAGTATATATCTGTGTATGTTTTGGAACATTCCAATCAATATTATATATAATTTCGTTTTCATCACTATATAATTTTCTATCTTGGATTTGTGTAATAAAAGGTTGTTCTATAGGATTACCACTATATAAAGTATTAGTATCTGTAGTGTTTCCAGGTATATCTTTTTGTAACATGTTAAATATAAAATCCTTTTTTAATTCATTCCATTCCTCATCTATGGGTATATTATCACTAAATGGTTTTTCACCACTATTTGTTGTGGTACCACTATTTGGTATATCACTATGTAGAGTACCACTTGGTATATCACTTGGTTGTTTTGTTGGTTTTAGTACTACTTCTATCAAAGTTTTATATTTAGGACTACGTGGTTTATATAAATCTATCTCTTCATATTCACTTTCAGAAGATGATATATCACGAAGATAATCATCTGGTTCGTCTCCTTCAACATATATGTATGTTTTTCCTTTATAACGACCATAGGGCACATATCTATTCGTTGATGTTTTTGTCGGCATTGCCTCATCATTTTGGGGTATATTAAGCACACGAAATATCTCGGGAGAGGTAGTTGGGGGTTTTTTCTGTAAAGAAATGGATATATATGTATGTGAATATATATATGTAGGTGTGTGGGTATAAATATATATGTATGTTTGGGTATATATATATATGTATGTGAATATATATATATATATGTAGGTTTGGGTTTAGGTATATATGTATTGAGATATATATTTATGTATGTAAATAAATATAGGTAATTGTTTTTTTTTTTTTATCATTTTTTATTTTAACTTCATTTTTCTTTCATAAAATTTCTCATTTTTTATTTTAATTCCATTTTTTTCTCATCATTTTTATTTAAATAAATTGTTTTTATATTTTTTTTTATTTAAAACAATTTATCATTTTTATTTTAACTGAATTTTTTCTCATGATTTTTATTTAAATGAATTTTATTTTCAATTTTTTTCTGATAAATTTTCACATTTTTTATTTTAAATGAATATCTTTTTATATTTTTTATTTTAAATGAATTCTTTTTTATATTTTTTTTTTTAAATAAATTCTTTTTATATTTTTTTTTGATAAAATTTGTCATTTTTTATTTTAACTCAATTTTATTTTCAATTTTATTTTTTTTTTCTATTTATAAAAATTTTCATTTTTATTTTTATTTTCAAATTTTTTTTTTTTTTATCTCTCTTAATTTTTTTTTTTTTGAATATTTTAACTTTATTCTATATATACATAATTTCTTTCTCTTCACATATATATTAAAACACAAAAAAACCCCACATATATATACACATACACGTATACCACATATATATACATATACCCATACACATATACACATACACGTATACCACATGTATATACCACCACACGTATATATATATCACCACACATATATATATATATACCACCACATATGAACCCCACGAAGATGTATATCCCCCGGGGGAGGGGGGGGACCCGCGCACAAATATTTATAAATATATATTTTGAATATATATATACATATACATATATGCACCATATAGGAACATATATGCATATATATACGCTTATATGTATATATAATGTGTATATATATGCGTTTATGTTTCTATATCATGTATATATGTATACATATATATATATGGAAAATATATATTTAGAGATATTTGTGTGTCCGGATATATATCTTCGTGGGATGTATATGTGGGGGATATATATATATGTGTGGGTGTATGTATATGTGTAGGGGTTTATATATGTGTTGGGGTGTATATATATGTGTGGGGGTTTATATATAAATATATATAGGTTTTGGTATAATTATGTATGTATTGGTATATTTATTTATATATATAGATATATTTTTTTTTCCCATTTTTTATTTTACGAGAATTATATATATATATATTTTTATTTTAACTTGATTTTTCTTTTCATCATTTTTATTTAAATGAATTGTTTTTATATTTTTTTTTTCATAAAATGTTTTCTCATTTTGTATTTTAATTGGATTTTATATTTCAATTCTTTTTTTTTTTTTGGTATTTTAATTGGATTTTTTTTTCATTGTTTTTTCTTTTTTTAAATTTTAACAAATTTGTTTATGTATATTTTTTTTTTTTTTTCTGATACAATTTGGTCTTCTTTTTTTTTATATTCTTTTTTTCATAAAATTTCTCATTGTTTTTTGTTAATGAATTTATTTTATTTTATTTTATTTTTTTTTTAATTTATACTTTTATTTATATTTTGAATTTCTGAAATATTTTCATCTATATATTCCATTTTTTAAAAAATGTGTTTCTATATTGTTCTTTTTCTAACAATATTATTTTTATATATTCCATTTTTTAACAAATTTTTTTACTTATATATTCCTTTTTTTATTTCAACAAATATATAAGTATATTCTTTTTTTCTATTTCAACAAAATTTGTTAACTATATATTTCTTTTTCTAACAGTATTATTTCTATATATTCCATTTTTTAACAAATTTTTTTATCTATATATTCCTATTTTATATTTCAACAAATATATAAGTATATTCTTTTTTTCTATTTCAACAAAATTTGTTAACTATATATTTCTTTTTGTTTTTCTTAACAATATTATTTCTATATATTCCATTTTTTAACAAATTTGTTTTCTTTATATTCCTTTTTTCTTTTTATCAAATATTTTTTCCTATATATTCCTTTATTTTTAAAATTAACAAATATATTTTTATATATTCCTTTTATTTAAACAAATGTTTTTCCATACATTTTTTATTTCACCAAATTTTTTTTATCTATATATTTCTTTTTTATTTCAACAAATGTTTTCCTATATAAGTTTTTATTTCTTCAACAAATTTGTTTAACTATATATATTTTTTTTTCAACAAATGTGTAACTATATATTCCATTTTTAAACAAATTGTTTTTCCATATATTTCTTTTTTCTATTTAAAACAAATTTGTTTTCCTATATATTCCATTTTTTAACAAATTTATTCCCATAATTACTTATTATTTCAACTAAATTGTTCCAATATATATATTTTTTTTTTTAACACATTTGTTCCCATATATTATTTTTTATTTCATCAATTTTTTTTAACTATATATTCCTTTTATTTTAACATAACATTTTTATCTTTATATTCCTTTTTTTTTTAACAAATTTATTTCCATATAATTCTTTTTTTATTTCATCAAAATTTGTTTAACTATATATTCCTTTTTTTTATTTCAACAAATTTATTTCCATATACTTTTTTTTTTTTCTATTTCAACAAATATTTTTTTCTGTATATTCTTTTTTTTATTTTAACATATTTGTTTCTATATTCCTTCTTTTTTATTTCATCAAATTTATTATCATATATACTTTTTATTTCACCAAATTCGATTATATATATTCCTTTTTTTTTTTTTAATTATTTTCTGATAAAATTTCTCACTTCTTATTTTAACAAAATTATTTTTATATATTCCTTTTTTTTAATATTAACAAATGTGTTTGAATATATTCCATTTTTTAACAAATTTGTTTCTATATATTTTTTTTTAACACATTTATTTCTATATATACTTATTATTTCAACAATTTTCTTTTCACATATACATTTTTTAACAAATTTATTTCCATATATTCTTTCTTTATTTTAACAAATATATATCTATATACCTTATATTTCAACATATTTATTCCCATATATTCCATTTGTTAACAAAGTTGTTCCCATATATTCTTTTTATTTGAGCAAATATTTTTTCTTATATATTATATTTTCTATTTCTAACAAATCTATTCCCATATATTCTTTTTTCTTTCAAAAAAATTTGTTTCCATATATTCTTTTCTATTTCATCATAATTCTTTTCCTATATATTCGATTTTTTAACACAATTTGTTTTTCCTATATATTTCTTTTTTTTAACATAATTTCTTATCAATATAATTTCTTTTTAACACAATTGTTCTTATATATTTCTTTTTTTTATTTTAACAAATATATATCAATATGTTTCTTTTTTTTTGTATTTCAACAAATGTGTAACTATATATTCCATATTTTAACACATTTTTTTAACTATATATTTCTTTTTTTTATTTCAACTAAATTGTTCCCATATATTCTTTTTTATTTCATTAAAATTTTTTAACTATATATTCCTTTCTTTTTTTTCAATTATTTTCTGATAAAATATATTCTCATTTTTTATTTTAACTGAATTTTTTTTTTGTGTATTTTTTTTTTCATAACATTTCTCTCTTTTTATTTTAATGGAATTTTTATCTATATATTCTTTTTTATTTCAACTAAATTATTCCTATGTAATTTTTATTTGAACAAATGTGTAACTATATATTCCATTTTTTAACAAATTTTTTTAACTATATATTCCTTTTATTTCACCAAATGTTTTTCCATATTCTTTTTTTTATTTCACCAAATTATGTTCCCATATATTATTTTTTATTTAACAAATATGTTTCCATATATATTTATTATTTCAACACAATTTTTTTATCTATATAATTTCTTTTTAACAAATGTGTTACTATATTTACTTATCATTTCACCAAATTTATTTATCTATATATTATTTTTTTTTTTTTAACACAATTTTTTTATCAATATATTTCTTTTTTCCTTTCAACAAATATATATCTATATACTTTATATTTCAACAAAATTATTTCTATATATTTTATTTTTTAACAAAGTTGTTCCTATATATTGTATTTTTTAACATAATTTTTTTTTCTATATAATTACTTTTTAAGACATTTGTTCTTAAAATTTTTTTTTATTTTAACAAATATATATATATCAATATATTCCTTTTATTTTAACACATTTGTTTTATCTATATATTCTTTTTTTTTTATTTCAACAAATTGTTCTTCCTATATATTCAATTTTTTAACAAATATATTTTTATATATTCCATTTTTTAACAAATGTGTTTGTATATATTCTTTTTTTCTTAACAAATGTTTTTAACTATATATTCCTTTTATTTTAACATAATTGTTTTAACTATATATTCCTTTTATTTTAACACATTTGTTTTATCTATATATATATTTTTTTTTTCTTTCTTTCCACTAAATTGTTCCCATATATTCTTTTTATTTTATCAAATGTGTAACTATATATTCCATATTTTAACTAAATTTTTTTATCTATATATTCCATTTTTTTTTTTATTTTAATTATTTTCTTATAAAATAAT
This sequence comes from Plasmodium sp. gorilla clade G2, assembly GCF_900097015.1. NCBI lineage: Eukaryota > Apicomplexa > Aconoidasida > Haemosporida > Plasmodiidae > Plasmodium > Plasmodium adleri (nom. inval.). Next base: position 922,679 of record NC_041695.1, read on the forward strand.
TTCTCATTTTTAGTTTTAACTGAATTCTGTTTTTATTTCTATTTAAAAAAAATTTTCATTTTCATTTTAATTTTGAAATGTGTAAAATGTTTTTTTCTCTCTATCTTTTTTTTTTTTTGTTATATATTCCTTTTTTATTTTAATAAATATATTTCTATATATACTTATTATTTCAATAAATGTGTAACTATATATTCCATTTTTAAACAATTTTTTTTTCCTATATATTCCTTTTTTATTTTAATAAATATATTTATATATATTTATTATTTGAATAAATATTTTTATCTATATAACTTGTCTTTATATTAATTTCCAACCCTAAATTGTCCCAATTATAGTTCTTTTTTATTTAACCAATTTTTTTTAACTATATATTCCTTTTTATAACAAATTTATTCCGATATACTTTTTTTATTTTTTTAACAAATGTGTTCCTATATACGTTCCTATAATTTGTAACCACAATTTTTTTAAACCTAGCATAGTTCTTTTTATCATCAATAGAATTTGTTCTTATATAATTGTCTTTGCTTTGTATGTCCAACAAATTTTTTTAACTATATTACGGCTTTTTTTTTTAACAAATATATTCCATATATTTCTTTTTTTTTTCAACACAAAATGTGTTCCTACTATACTACTTTATCATTTTGCATCAAATTGTTTTATCCTATATATTCTTTTTTTATCAAATTTATTTCTCATATATACTGTTTCATTTCAGACAAATCATATATCAATATATTCTTTTTTTTTTTAATTTATTTATGATGACAAAATATTTTGCTATTTTTTTTTCCTTAATGAATTTTTTTTCCATTAAATTTGTTATTTTTTATTTTGAAATGTGTTAACAATATTTTTTTTTTTTGCTCTCTCGTCTCTTTTTGGTTTTTTTCTATTCACAATTAAATTGTTTCCCATACGTAGTTTCGCTTTTTATTTCACACAAATGTGTTCTCATGATAATAATAGCGGCTTATCATTTCAGCCACAATTTTTTTAATCTATATATTGCCTCTTTTTTTCTATTTCAAAAACAATTTTTTTAACCCTATAATATTCTTTTTTTCTTTTCAATAAATTTGTTTTTCTGTTATTTCTATTTTCAACAAATATATTTCTATATATTCTTATTATTTCAACATATTTTATTTCCATTATATCTTTTTTCTATTTACAAAAGAAATTATTTCTATATACTTAATATATTTTTGAGCAAATTTTTTTCCCACTATATATATTCCCTTTATTTTATCATAATTTTTTTTAGCTATATATTCCCTTTTTTATTTGAACAAATGTGTTTAAAACATATATTTCTTTTTTCTATTTAAAACCAATTTGTTTTTATATATTCCTTTTTATCAATTTATTCCATATTTAGTTATATTTGAACAATTGTTTATCTATATATTGTCTTTTTTTAAAAAATTTTTTTATTGGCAACAATTCATTCGCGATATAATATTCTCTTTTTTTTAACAAATGTGTTTCGCATATATACTTTATATTTGAATATAATATGTTCCACATATTCTTTTCCTATTTCAAATAAATGTGTTCCTATATATTCCTTTTTTTTTAAATATTAACAATTTTGTTATCTATATATTCCTTTTTTTATATTTGTGAACAAATGTGTTTGCCATATATAACTTTAATATTTCAACTAAATTGTTCCATATATCTTCTTTTTTTTTTTTATTTACATATTATTGTTACTATGTACTATCTTTTTTCTATTTAAACAAATTATGTTCCCATATATTATTTTTTATTTCAACTAAATTATTTCTATATAATTCTTTTTTTTTAACAAATGTTGTTTTTTCTATATATTCCATTTTTTAACACAATTGTTTTTTTCTGTATATACTTATTATTTTCAATAATTGTTCCCATATATATATTTTTTTTTAATTTAACCAACGTTTTTTAAACTATATATTTTTTTTTTTATTTTAACAAATTTATCAATATGTTTCTTTTTTTTATTATTTCAACAAATGTGTAACTTAATATTCCATATTTAACCAATTTTTTTAACTATATATATTCCTTTTTTTATTTTCAACTAATTGTTCCCATATATTTCATTTTAATTTGCACCAGCATTGTATTTCTATATATTTTCTTTTTTTTTAATTAAACATATTTGTTCTATAGTTCTTTCTTTTTTATTTCAGCAAATTTGTTTATATATATATACTTATCATTTCAACTAATTATTCTATGTAATTTTTATTTGACATATTTATTTATCTGTATATTTTTTTTTTTTTCTTTTGCAACTAAAATTATCTTGTAATAATATTCTTTTTTATTTCAACAAATTATTTTTCTATAATGAATATTTAATTTCAAAAATAATTTTTTCCTATATATTCATTTTTTAACAAAAGGTTTTTTAAATATATTCTTTTTTTTTAACATATTTTTTTAACTATAATAATCTTTTGAACAAATTGTTTTTTCCATTTAGTTTCTTTTTTCTATTTAAAGAAATTTTGTTTTCTATATATTCCACTTTTTTAAACAAAGTTGTTCCATATATTACTTTTTCATTTCAGCCAAAATTTATTTTCCAATATATTCTTTATTTATTTTCACATATTTATTTCCTATATATTCCCTTTTTCTATTTCAAAGAATTATTTCGTATTATACTTTATTATTTTGAAACCAAAATTTTTTTCAACTATATATTCCTTTTATTTTATCATAATTTTTTTATATATATTCTTTTTTATTTGACAATGTGTTTACAT